>NW_026970403.1:0-275627 GCF_028390025.1 Pseudophryne corroboree | reverse complement strand
AAACGCATTGTCGCTGCCCACTGGAGAGTGTATATTCACTTTGGAGAAGTGCGAACACTTGAGCAGCAGAGCGCCTGCAAAATCATTTCAAAATAAGACCAGCACTGTAGTTACACTTCGTGTGCGTTGATTCTAACAACCGAGGACGGCTTTTGATGTCACACACCCATCCAGCGAATGCCCAGCCACGTCTGCATTTCTTCTGCCACGCCTGCATTTTTCCAAGCACTCCCTGAAAACGGTCAGTTGACACCCAGAAACGCCCTCTTTCTGTCAATCTCCTTGTGGCCTGTTCTGTGATTGGAATAATCGCTAGAACTAGTGCAAAACCACAATGGACTTTGTACCCGTACGATGCGCATGCACATTACGGAGCATGCGCATGCACAGATTAGCCATTTTTTTTCAACTGATTGCTACGCAGCGAACAACGGCAGCAAGCGATCAACTCGGAATGACCCCCTATATACATAGAAACATGGATTTTTACTGCAGGAATTATGGTTAGTTTAGGGGTATCGGTTAGGGTCAACAGAGGTGTAGCTAGGGGTCCAAGCGCCCCTGGCAAAGTAAGGGACTGGCGCCCCCCCTTTCGATAAAGCATTGCAGTCCATTGGCGGTTACCATGTTGGAGCCACAGCAACTGACCCCCTCCCCCACACGCTGCCCTACATCATCGGCTGGGATTCACTGTTGGTGTGAAGCCACTGGGAACATTCTGGTAGCATTAGCAGCAGTCTGTGTCATAGATAGGGAAGGCAGAAGGATAACTAGCTAATAGCAGTCTGTTGGCAGCAGAGGCTGGGCGGGGGGCTGAGAATGAGCCAACGCTGATCAGTGTCCAGTCTGCTCAGACAAAAATATTTTGTGATCAGGGCTGGTTTCTAGACCAAAGGAGCCAATGGCAAAAATTTCCTTTGGCACCCCCCCCCCCCCCCCCCCCACACACACATACACACACACACACACACACACACACACACACACACCAAAAAAGAACATATCCCAGTTTAACATAACGCTATGTGGTGCAAGGTGTGGAGCTGGTCACTTGTATCAGACCTCTGACATTTGCCTTTTCACCCATATTGCATACTTTTTCTTGCAGGTTGTGTCTTAATTCAAGAAGTGTTCTAAGTACTTCAGCTTAGTATCTTTACTGACCCCTCTTTACCCCACACTACATAACTGACCCCTCTATACCCTACACTACATCACTGACCTTTCTATAACCATCACTGCATTACTGACCCCTCTATACAGTACACTGACCTCTATATACCTGCTAGTACATCCCTGATGCCTATATTCCCTAAGCTAAATCCCTGACGCCTCTATTCCCTACGCTACATCCCTGATGCCTCTATTCCCTATGCTACATCCCTGACGCCTCTATACCCTACGCTACATCCCTGATGCCTCTATTCCCTACGCTACATTCCTGATGCCTCTATAACCTACGCTACATCCCTGACGCCTCTATACCCTACGCTACATCCCTGACGCCTCTATACAGTACAATGCATTACTGATCCCTCTAGACCATACATCCTCATTACATCAGAGAGATAGTGAAACACTGGAAAAAATAAGGATAAAGTGGACTACAGAAACTGATGCTCTAAACAAAGGAGAGAGAGAGAAAAGCACAAGGGAAAGTGGGCAATCGGAACACCATAGAGAGAGGAGAGATAGAAATGCCTGAAAAAGTAAAGGGGGTTGGGTATGGCATCCGGCGCTCGGGATTCCAGCAGTCACATGATACCTAATCCTAATCCTAACCCTCTGGGGGGGTGGCGGATAGGGCTAACCCTCAGGGGGTGGCAGCTAGGACTAACCCCCCCCCCTCCTAGTGCCTTCCCTAACACCCCCTCCCCCGGTCCTAACCCTCCCTCCAATACTCGCCTTCGGGATGTTGGCTGTCTGTGTGCCGGCACCAGTCTCCCAAGTGGTGTCAGGATTCCAACATCGGTCAAATGACCGCCGGTATACCGTCTGCCGGGATGGTAAATGTATCCTGAGGACAGGTAGTGAGTGTGGAGGGATAGGTGGTTCAGTAAAATGTAACAGCTCAAACTGCGATCATTCACTGATAAATTGATTTATAGCTCTCCCTTTTTAACCATTGCAGTCATAAAAGCAATGTTTTTTAAACTTTTAAATAAAGCTTGTTAGCATCCCCAGCACACTGTATATGCTGGGAGATGTAGTTCTCAATATGAAAACATTTAATTACTGTATGAACTCTAATTCCCCAACTGAAACCTCTCACAAACACACACTCCTAAATCTAGTACACACACACACACACACACACACATTTCCCCAGTACTGACAACTCTCATCACTTCCACACACTGACAACTCCCTCCTGCTCCTCTCCCCACTGACACTGACAGCTCCCTCACAGTCACACACATCCTCCACCCCCCCCCCCCCCCCACACACACACTGATAGCACACATGCACAAATCCCCCCCTCCTCGACACTAACTGTCACGGACTGCTTGGGCAGCAGGGGGCAGGCTCTGACTTGAAGTGCTGAAATTCAACAGCTCTCTCGAACTTGCAAGGCATGGCTGTGCAGCTGTCTCCAGCCATCTCCTTGCCCACTGTGCAAAGGGGCAGAGCTAGGAGTGAAGCAGTGGACAGCAGTTGAGGGGCGTTTCAAACTGTAACAGGGTTGGGACAATTTCAGTATCCTTCCCTCACCGTCTAATTGGTCAGTCCCATGCTGATTGCCATAGCGCCCTTTCGAGACTGCAGAACTCTATCCCTTAGCCACGGTTGGCACAGCTGGATGGTGCCCCTGGCAAGTGCCATCCTGGCCAAGGGGTAGATACGCCCCTGAGGGTCAGGGCCAGAAACAGAAATCTCGGGGCCCAGTACACTGATATCTCTGGGGCCCCCTCAACCCCCCCTTAACTTGGCAGAGGGATCTTTAAAAAAAAATGGAGCCTTTGACTCGGACCGTCAGTGAGGCCGGCAGGTGGTTTTCATACTGGGCTATCCAGCTCTTCGGTGGCGGTGGCAGGGACATTCAGAAAAGGGCCAGCACAGCAACATGCATAATAATGGCAATACAGTATGGACCACAGGGACTGGACAAAGTGATGGGGTAAAAGGAGGGGGGAGGGTTTAGTTGGCCTGTTAATTGTTTTCCTGCTTAAATTGAGCAGTTGGTGGATACACTTTAAAAAGCAATATTGGCACTGTGGCCCCATTATTTCTGTTCTTAATACTTGGAGCCCTGAACAAGTGTCCCCTTTGTCCCCCCTGTCACCGGGCCTGTTCAGGCGTTACCTATGGAGAAGCTGCGACATGACATCCTAGGACACGATACTGCACCATGCATCACCATTATATTTCAGTGTGCCTTGTCAATATTTAAATCTTGTTCTGTGTGACGTGAGTTGTAAATGGTTGAAAATCTCTGTGCTACAGAATCGTCACCATGTAGTTATAACAACACCGCAAAACCACCAAAAGATGTGTTTTGGTAGAGGGACTGCTGGAGGGGCCCATTGGGGCCCCCAGTTTGCTACCCCACCCCAGTATACCTGTGCTGTAGCCAGTGGAAGGGGCACTATCTTCCCGGTGATCTCTTCGGGAAGATGGTGCCGCACATAGAAAGCAAAGACTCTGGCTGCACTCTCCTGCCCTCGCTCTAAGCAAGGTGATCGGGCCACAAAAGGACCCCTGTCGGACCCCTGCCGGACCCCGGCCTGTGGGCCACAAAAGGATGCATTGGGGGCGGCATGCGGCCCATGGGTTTGACACCCCTGCCCTAGAGTATCAAAATTTGTTTCACGGCACCCCTAGGCCAAAGTTTTTTTTATTGAGAAATTCAGAAAAAAATATAAAATTAAGTAAATTGTGTTTATAGCATGTCATCCTCAGGTTCAGTTATGTTGTGAGGGAATGGTTTTGCCAATTTAATAAAGTATAAATAATTTTAATTGGTCCTGGACCACCAAACTATGCTACCAGTGCAAGAACCCCAGTTTGGAAACTACTGCCATAAAATAAACCTTTTTTGTTTTTTTTAAACTACATGTAATACACCTTAGAGCTCAGTTCCTAAAAGGTTTTAAACCCTTGCATACAGTAAACTACACATATTTAAAAATCCTACACCGGGCACAAGTGCTCACGGGCCAATTTCATGGCAGTCTCGGATAGGAGGGCATTGTGGATTCACCAAGGGAATGCTGATGCTGACTCCAAGAAGAAAGGGAGTCTCTTCCCTATGAAGGTGAAGCCTTGTTTGGCGACGGCCTAGTTAATTTGATCTCGGCAGCTCCCGCAGGTAAGTCATCCTTCTTGCCCTATGTTCCCTCTCAACGGATGAAGACGCATCATTATCTGAAGCAGTCATTTCGGCCCAATAGATATGCAAGAAGTTAAGATTCCCCTTTCTTTGCAGGTAGAGGAAGGAAAAGAGGGAAGAGGTCTGTAGCCTCTTCAAGATCGCAGGAGCAGAGATCGTCCTCTGCTTCTGCCAAATCCACTGCATGACGCTGGGGCTCTCTTGCAGGAGCCCGCACCAGTGGGGGGCACGTCTAAAACTCTTCAGTCAGTTCTGGATTCATTCGGACCTGGACTCGTGGGTTTTACAAATAGTGTCCCAAGGGTACAAACTGGGGTTTCAAGACGTTCCCCCTCACCGATTGTTCAAATCAGCCTTAGTCAGCAGGGAGAAGGTTTTTATTCAAGCCTCTTCGTGGTCCCGAAGCCGGACGGCTCAGTCATACCAATCTTAAATCTGAAATCCCTTAATTTCTACCTAAAGAAATTCAATTTCAAGATGGAATCTCTCAGGGTAGTGATCTCCAGTCCGGGGGATAAAGGAGATTTCATGGTTTTGGTAGACATAAAGGATGCCTACTTATATGTTCCCATTTAGCCACTGCATCAAGCTACCTGAGGTTTGCAATTCAGGATTGTCATTACCAATTTCAGACGTTGCCGTTTGGTCTGTCCACGGCTCCGAGGATTTTCACCAGGGTGATGGCGGAAATGATGGTTCTCCTTCGCAAGCAAGGAGTCACAATTATCCCGTACTTGGATGATCTCCTGATAAAGGCAAGATCCAGGGACCAGTTGGTGCAAAACATCTACTCTCCCTGACAGTTCTTCAACAACATGGTTGGCTCCTAAACTTGCCAAAATCGCAGTTGGTCCCAATGACGCGGTTGTTGTTTTTGGGAGTGATACTGGACACAGAAGAGGTTTTCTTCTAGTGGAAAGGCTCTGGAGATCCAGAGTCTGGTCAAACAAATTCTGAAACCAGCAAGAGTGTTAATCCATCAATGCATTCAGTTGCTGGTGAAGATGGTTGCGGCCTACGAGGCCATTCAGTTTGGCAGGTTCCATGCCAGAGTGTTCCAGTGGGACCTGTTGGACAAGTGGTCCGGATCCCACCTACACATGCACCGGAGGATAATCCTGTCTTCCAAGACCAGAATCTCACTCCATTGGTGGCTGCACAGTTCTCACCACCTAGAGGGGCGATGGTTCGGGATCCAGGACGGGATCCTAGGGACCACGGATGCAACCCTCCGAGGCTGGAGAGCAGTCACACAGGGGGAAAACATCCAAGGAAGATGGTCAAGTCTTCCTTGGATGTTTTCATCTCCACATAAATGTTCTGGAGTTAAGGGCCATTTAATAACTGCAGACACAGTACGCACTGGGACGGGTGCCCAGCATCCTCTACGGACTAAGAGAAAAGGATTTACCGGTAGGTATTAAAATCCTATTTTCTCTAACGTCCTAGAGGATGCTGTGGACTCCGTAAGGACCATGGGGATAGACGGGCTCCGCAGGAGACATGGGCACTTTAAGAAAGACTTTAGTTCTGGGTGTGCACTGGCTCCTCCCTCTATGCCCCTCCTCCAGACCTCAGTTTGATACTGTACCCAGTGGAGACTGGGTGCTTTTCAGGAGCTCTCCTGAGCTTTCTGACAGAAAGTATTTTGTTAGGTTTTTAATTTTCAGGGAGCACTGCTGGCAACAGACTCCCTCATCGAGGGACTGAGGGGAGAGAAGCAGCCCTACTCTCTGAGTTGCAAGGTCCTGCTTCTTAGGCTACTGGACACCATTAGCTCCAGTGGGACTGGTACGCAGGATCTCACCCTCGCCGTCCGTCCCAGAGCCGCGCCGCCGTCCCCCTCGCAGAGCCGGAAGATAGAAGCCGGGTGAGTATGAGAAGAAAAGAAGACTTCAGAGGCGGCAGAAGACTTCATGATCTTCACTGAGGTAACGCACAGCACTGCAGCTGTGCGCCTTTGCTCCCATACACCTCACATACTCCGGTCACTGTAAGGGTGCAGGGCGCAGGGGGGGCGCCCTGGGCAGCAATATAAACCTCTTTCGCAAAAATATAACATATATACAGCTGGGCACTTTATATATGTATAAGCCCCCACCAATTTTACAGTTTAAGCGGGACAGAAGCCCGCCTCCGAGGGGGCGGGGCTTCTCCCTCAGCACTCACCAGCGCCATTTTTTCTCCACAGCACCGCTGAGAGGAAGCTCCCCGGACTCTACCCTGCTTATACCACGTTAGACAAGAGGGTTGAAAAGAGGGGTGGGGGGGGCACATAATTCGCAAATTACATACAGCAGCACTACTGGGCAAACATTAAGTTACTGTTTTATTCCTGGGTTATATAGCGCTGGGGGGTGTGCTGGCATACTCTCTCTCTGTCTCTCCAAAGGGCCTTGTGGGGAAACTGTCTTCAGAAAAAGCATTCCCTGTGTGTGTAGTGTGTCGGTACACGTGTGTCGACATGTCTGAGGAAGAAGGCTATATTAGAGAGGAGCGGGAGCAAATGAATGTGGTGTCTCCGCCGACAGCTGATTGGATGGATATGTGGAATGTTTTAAATGCTAGTGTAAACTCATTGCACAAAAGATTAGACAAGGCAGAAGCTTTGGGACAGTCAGGGTTTCAACCCATGCCTGATCCTATGTTGCAGGGACTGTCAGGGTCTCATAAGCGCCCACTATCCCAGATTGTTGACACAGATACCGACACGGATTCTGACTAGAGATGAGCGCCTGAAATTTTTCGGGTTTTGTGTTTTGGTTTTGGGTTCGGTTCCGCGGCCGTGTTTTGGGTTCGAACGCGTTTTGGCAAAACCTCACCGAATTTTTTTTGTCGGATTCGGGTTTGTTTTGGATTCGGGTGTTTTTTTCAAAAAACACTAAAAAACAGCTTAAATCATAGAATTTGGGGGTCATTTTGATCCCAAAGTATTATTAACCTCAAAAACCATAATTTACACTCATTTTCAGTCTATTCTGAATACCTCACACCTCACAATATTATTTTTAGTCCTAAAATTTGCACCGAGGTCGCTGTGTGAGTAAGATAAGCGACCCTAGTGGCCGACACAAACACCGGGCCCATCTAGGAGTGGCACTGCAGTGTCACGCAGGATGTCCCTTCCAAAAAACCCTCCCCAAACAGCACATGACGCAAAGAAAAAAAGAGGCGCAATGAGGTAGCTGACTGTGTGAGTAAGATTAGCGACCCTAGTGGCCGACACAAACACCGGGCCCATCTAGGAGTGGCACTGCAGTGTCACGCAGGATGTCCCTTCCAAAAAACCCTCCCCAATCAGCACATGATGCAAAGAAAAAGAAAAGAAAAAAGAGGTGCAAGATGGAATTGTCCTTGGGCCCTCCCACCCACCCTTATGTTGTATAAACAAAACAGGACATGCACACTTTAACCAACCCATCATTTCAGTGACAGGGTCTGCCACACGACTGTGACTGATATGACGGGTTGGTTTGGACCCCCCCCAAAAAAGAAGCAATTAATCTCTCCTTGCACAAACTGGCTCTACAGAGGCAAGATGTCCACCTCATCTTCACCCTCCGATATATCACCGTGTACATCCCCCTCCTCACAGATTATCAATTCGTCCCCACTGGAATCCACCATCTCAGCTCCCTGTGTACTTTGTGGAGGCAATTGCTGCTGGTCAATGTCTCCGCGGAGGAATTGATTATAATTCATTTTAATGAACATCATCTTCTCCACATTTTCTGGATGTAACCTCGTACGCCGATTGCTGACAAGGTGAGCGGCGGCACTAAACACTCTTTCGGAGTACACACTTGTGGGAGGGCAACTTAGGTAGAATAAAGCCAGTTTGTGCAAGGGCCTCCAAATTGCCTCTTTTTCCTGCCAGTATAAGTACGGACTGTGTGACGTGCCTACTTGGATGCGGTCACTCATATAATCCTCCACCATTCTATCAATGTTGAGAGAATCATATGCAGTGACAGTAGACGACATGTCCGTAATCGTTGTCAGGTCCTTCAGTCCGGACCAGATGTCAGCATCAGCAGTCGCTCCAGACTGCCCTGCATCACCGCCAGCGGGTGGGCTCGGAATTCTGAGCCTTTTCCTCGCACCCCCAGTTGCGGGAGAATGTGAAGGAGGAGATGTTGACAGGTCGCGTTCCGCTTGACTTGACAATTTTGTCACCAGCAGGTCTTTCAACCCCAGCAGACCTGTGTCTGCCGGAAAGAGAGATCCAAGGTAGGCTTTAAATCTAGGATCGAGCACGGTGGCCAAAATGTAGTGCTCTGATTTCAACAGATTGACCACCCGTGAATCCTTGTTAAGCGAATTAAGGGCTGCATCCACAAGTCCCACATGCCTAGCGGAATCGCTCCCTTTTAGCTCCTTCTTCAATGCCTCCAGCTTCTTCTGCAAAAGCCTGATGAGGGGAATGACCTGACTCAGGCTGGCAGTGTCTGAACTGACTTCACGTGTGGCAAGTTCAAAGGGCATCAGAACCTTGCACAACGTTGAAATCATTCTCCACTGCACTTGAGACAGGTGCATTCCACCTCCTATATCGTGCTCAATTGTATAGGCTTGAATGGCCTTTTGCTGCTCCTCCAACCTCTGAAGCATATAGAGGGTTGAATTCCACCTCGTTACCACTTCTTGCTTCAGATGATGGCAGGGCAGGTTCAGTAGTTTTTGGTGGTGCTCCAGTCTTCTGTACGTGGTGCCTGTACGCCGAAAGTGTCCCGCAATTTTTCTGGCCACCGACAGCATCTCTTGCACGCCCCTGTCGTTTTTTAAAAAATTCTGCACCACCAAATTCAAGGTATGTGCAAAACATGGGACGTGCTGGAATTTGCCCATATTTAATGCACACACAATATTGCTGGCGTTGTCCGATGCCACAAATCCACAGGAGAGTCCAATTGGGGTAAGCCATTCCGCGATGATCTTCCTCAGTTGCCGTAAGAGGTTTTCAGCTGTGTGCGTATTCTGGAAAGCGGTGATACAAAGCGTAGCCTGCCTAGGAAAGAGTTGGCGTTTGCGAGATGCTGCTACTGGTGCCGCCGCTGCTGTTCTTGCGGCGGGAGTCCATACATCTACCCAGTGGGCTGTCACAGTCATATAGTCCTGACCCTGCCCTGCTCCACTTGTCCACATGTCCGTGGTTAAGTGGACATTGGGTACAACTGCATTTTTTAGGACACTGGTGAGTCTTTTTCTGACGTCCGTGTACATTCTCGGTATCGCCTGCCTAGAGAAGTGGAACCTAGATGGTATTTGGTAACGGGGGTACACTGCCTCAATAAATTGTCTAGTTCCCTGTGAACTAACGGCGGATACCGGACGCACGTCTAACACCAACATAGTTGTCAAGGACTCAGTTATCCGCTTTGCAGTAGGATGACTGCTGTGATATTTCATCTTCCTCGCAAAGGACTGTTGAACAGTCAATTGCTTACTGGAAGTAGTACAAGTGGGCTTACGACTTCCCCTCTGGGATGACCATCGACTCCCAGCGGCAACAACAGCAGCGCCAGCAGCAGTAGGCGTTACACGCAAGGATGCATCGGAGGAATCCCAGGCAGGAGAGGACTCGTCAGAATTGCCAGTGACATGGCCTGCAGGACTATTGGCATTCCTGGGGAAGGAGGAAATTGACACTGAGGGAGTTGGTGGGGTGGTTTGCGTGAGCTTGGTTACAAGAGGAAGGGATTTACTGGTCAGTGGACTGCTTCCGCTGTCACCCAAAGTTTTTGAACTTGTCACTGACTTATTATGAATGCGCTGCAGGTGACGTATAAGGGAGGATGTTCCGAGGTGGTTAACGTCCTTACCCCTACTTATTACAGCTTGACAAAGGGAACACACGGCTTGACACCTGTTGTCCGCATTTCTGGTGAAATACCTCAACACCGAAGAGCTGATTTTTTTGGTATTTTCACCTGGCATGTCAACGGCCATATTCCTCCCACGGACAACAGGTGTCTCCCCGGGTGCCTGACTTAAACAAACCACCTCACCATCAGAATCCTCCTGGTCAATTTCCTCCCCAGCGCCAGCAACACCCATATCCTCCTCATCCTGGTGTACTTCAACACTGACATCTTCAATCTGACTATCAGGAACTGGACTGCGGGTGCTCCTTCCAGCACTTGCAGGGGGCGTGCAAATGGTGGAAGGCGCATGCTCTTCACGTCCAGTGTTGGGAAGGTCAGGCATCGCAACCGACACAATTGGACTCTCCTTGTGGATTTGGGATTTCGAAGAATGCACAGTTCTTTGCTGTGCTGCTTTTGCCAGCTTGAGTCTTTTCATTTTTCTAGCGAGAGGCTGAGTGCTTCCATCCTCATGTGAAGCTGAACCACTAGCCATGAACATAGGCCAGGGCCTCAGCCGTTCCTTGCCACTCCGTGTGGTAAATGGCATATTGGCAAGTTTACGCTTCTCCTCCGACAATTTTATTTTAGGTTTTGGAGTCCTTTTTTTACTGATATTTGGTGTTTTGGATTTGACATGCTCTGTACTATGACATTGGGCATCGGCCTTGGCAGACGACGTTGCTGGCATTTCATCGTCTCGGCCATGACTAGTGGCAGCAGCTTCAGCACGAGGTGGAAGTGGATCTTGATCTTTCCCTAATTTTGGAACCTCAACATTTTTGTTCTCCATATTTTAATAGGCACAACTAAAAGGCACCTCAGGTAAACAATGGAGATGGATGGATTGGATACTAGTATACAATTATGGACGGGCTGCCGAGTGCCGACACAGAGGTAGCCACAGCCGTGAACTACCGCACTGTACTGTGTCTGCTGCTAATATAGACTGGTTGATAAAGAGATAGTATACTCGTAACTAGTATGTATGTATAAAGAAAGAAAAAAAAACCACGGTTAGGTGGTATATACAATTATGGACGGGCTGCCGAGTGCCGACACAGAGGTAGCCACAGCCATGAACTACCGCACTGTACTGTGTCTGCTGCTAATATATAGACTGGTTGATAAAGAGATAGTATACTCGTAACTAGTATGTATGTATAAAGAAAGAAAAAAAAACCACGGTTAGGTGGTATATACAATTATGGACGGGCTGCCGAGTGCCGACACAGAGGTAGCCACAGCCGTGAACTACCGCACTGTACTGTGTCTGCTGCTAATATATAGACTGGTTGATAAAGAGATAGTATACTCGTAACTAGTATGTATGTATAAAGAAAGAAAAAAAAACCACGGTTAGGTGGTATATACAATTATGGACGGGCTGCCGAGTGCCGACACAGAGGTAGCCACAGCCGTGAACTACCGCACTGTACTGTGTCTGCTGCTAATATATAGACTGGTTGATAAAGAGATAGTATACTCGTAACTAGTATGTATGTATAAAGAAAGAAAAAAAAACCACGGTTAGGTGGTATATACAATTATGGACGGGCTGCCGAGTGCCGACACAGAGGTAGCCACAGCCGTGAACTACCGCACTGTACTGTGTCTGCTGCTAATATATAGACTGGTTGATAAAGAGATAGTATACTCGTAACTAGTATGTATGTATAAAGAAAGAAAAAAAAACCACGGTTAGGTGGTATATACAATTATGGACGGGCTGCCGAGTGCCGACACAGAGGTAGCCACAGCCGTGAACTACCGCACTGTACTGTGTCTGCTGCTAATATATAGACTGGTTGATAAAGAGATAGTATACTCGTAACTAGTATGTATGTATAAAGAAAGAAAAAAAAACCACGGTTAGGTCACTGGTATATACAATTATGGACGTTCTGCCGAGTGCCGACACAGAGGTAGCCACAGCCGTGAACTACCGCACTGTACACTGGTTGATAAAGAGATAGTAGTATACTCGTAACAACTAGTATGACGACGGTATAAAGAATGAAAAAAAAACCACGGTTAGGTGGTATATAATACAATTATGGTTGGACGGACTGCCTGCCGAGTGCCGACACAGAGGTAGCCACAGCCGTGAACTACCGCACTGTACACTGGTTGATAAAGAGATAGTAGTATACTCGTAACAACTAGTATGACGACGGTATAAAGAATGAAAAAAAAACCACGGTTAGGTGGTATATAATACAATTATGGTTGGACGGACTGCCTGCCGAGTGCCGACACAGAGGTAGCCACAGCCGTGAACTACCGCACTGTACACTGGTTGATAAAGAGATAGTAGTATACTCGTAACAACTAGTATGACGACGGTATAAAGAACGAAAAAAAAACCACGGTTAGGTGGTATATATTATAATACAATTATGGATGGACGGACTGCCTGCCGAGTTCCGACACAGAGGTAGCCACAGCCGTGAACTACCGCACTGTACACTGGTTGATAAAGAGATAGTAGTATACTCGTAACAACTAGTATGACGACGGTATAAAGAACGAAAAAAAAACCACGGTTAGGTGGTATATATTATAATACAATTATGGATGGACGGACTGCCTGCCGAGTTCCGACACAGAGGTAGCCACAGCCGTGAACTACCGCACTGTACACTGGTTGATAAAGAGATAGTAGTATACTCGTAACAACTAGTATGACTATGACGACGGTATAAAGAAAGAAAAAAAAAACCACGGTTAGGTGGTATATAATACAATTATGGATGGACGGACTGCCTGCCGAGTGCCGACACAGAGGTAGCCACAGCCGTGAACTACCGCACTGTACTGTGTCTGCTGCTAATATAGACTGGTTGATAAAGAGATAGTATACAATACTACTAATATACTGGTGGTCAGGCACTGGTCACCACTAGTCACACTGGCAGTGGCACTCCTGCAGCAAAAGTGTGCACTGTTTAATTTTAATATAATATTATTTATCATGTACTCCTGGCTCCTGCTATAACAACCTGCAGTGCTCCCCAGTCTCCCCCACAATTATAAGCTTTATATACAATACATTGATGTGCAGCACACTGGGCTGAGCAGTGCACACAGACTGAGTCACTGTGTGACTGTGTATCATTTTTTTCAGGCAGAGAACGGATATATTAAATAAAACAAACAACTGCACTGTCTCTGGTGGTCACTGGTCACTGTGGTCGTCAGTCACTAAACTCTGTCTGCACTCTGCACTCTCTTCTAATCTACAGTATCACAGCAATCTCTCTCTCTCTCTCTCTTCTAAATCTAATCTAAATGGAGAGGACGCCAGCCACGTCCTCTCCCTATCAATCTCAATGCACGTGTGAAAATGGCGGCGACGCGCGGCTCCTTATATAGAATCCGAGTCTCGCGAGAATCCGACAGCGTCATGATGACGTTCGGGCGCGCTCGGGTTAACCGAGCAAGGCGGGAAGATCCGAGTCGCTCGGACCCGTGAAAAAAAAAGTGAAGTTCGTGCGGGTTCGGATTCAAAGAAACCGAACCCGCTCATCTCTAGTATGTGACTGAGTCACTGTGTGCTGTGTATCGCTTTTTTCAGGCAGAGAACGGATTATAAATAAAACTGGTGGTCACTATCAGCAAAACTCTGCACTGTACTGAGTACTCCTAATGCTCCCCAAAATTAGTAAATCAAGTGTCTCTCTAATCTATTCTAAACGGAGAGGACGCCAGCCACGTCCTCTCCCTATCAATCTCAATGCACGTGTGAAAATGGCGGCGACGCGCGGCTCCTTATATAGAATCCGAGTCTCGCGATAGAATCCGAGCCTCGCGAGAATCCGACAGCGTCATGATGACGTTCGGGCGCGCTCGGGTTAACCGAGCAAGGCGGGAAGATCCGAGTCGCTCGGACCCGTGTAAAAAAACATGAAGTTCTGGCGGGTTCGGATTCAGAGAAACAGAACCCGCTCATCTCTAATTCTGACCCCAGTGTCGATTACGATGATGCAAAGTTACAGCCAAAATTGGCAAAATCCATTCGATTTATGATTATTGCAATAAAAGATGTTTTGCACATCACAGAGGAACCCCCTGTCGCTGACAAGAGGGTACATATGTACAAGGGAAAGAAGCCTGAGGTAACCTTTCCCCCCTCACACGAGCTGAACGAGTTATGTGAAAAAGCTTGGGAATCTCCAGATAAAAGACTGCAGATTTCCAAAAGGATTCTTATGGCGTATCCTTTCCCATCAACGGATAGGTTACGATGGGAATCCTCCCCTAGGGTGGACAAAGCATTAACACGCTTATCCAAGAAGGTAGCCCTCCCGTCCCAGGATACGGCTACCCTCAAAGAGTGTGCTGACCGCAAACAGGAGATTACCCTGAAGTCCATTTATACACATTCAGGTACCTTACTCAGACCGGCAATTGCGTCGGCCTGGGTGTGTAGTGCTGTAGCGGCATGGACAAATACCTTATCTGAGGGGATGGATAGCCTAGACAAGGATACTATTTTATTGACCCTGGGGCATATAAGAGATGCTGTCCTATATATGTGTGTATGCAAACTACAGGTGGTGCTGCAGGGCCCACACCCTTTTACTTGTCTTGTAGAGCAGCTCTGAAGCTGTCACAGTGCCCAGCTGCTGCAAGAAATCAGCTTGAATGCTTCAGGGGCTTGGGCATGGCCAACATGAGCCCCACACCGAAGGAGGGTGGGGGTGTTTAATGCAAACTTGGGGTTATACAAGCGCCGCAAAAGGCCGCCATGCCCTGCATGCCCCTTTTCTCTTTTCATATACAGATGAGGGTTCCAGCCAACTTTGGCCCACTGCTTGGATGACATCACCGTATGCAAATCCGTCTGCTGCAGACCTTCCCCCAGGAATGCTTGCAATAGTTGTTGCATATGGTTTAATGTCTGAGGGTGCTTCAGTATTAGGCAGCCTTCCGCCCTCCCATGTTCATCTGAAAAGATGTGGTCTCCCTGCAGTTGTTGTCCCCAGACGAGAGTTCCCTTGTGCTTCCTCAGTTAAATCTCCTTAACTTGACGGGGGTGTGCCCGAGCAGCCGCCCTCCCCAGCCCTATCCCAACACATACTTATCTTGCATATGAGATCTCTTGATCATGAAGATAGTTCTCACAGGTTGAGGTTCATCCTGGCCCCGCTCCCCGCTGGAGAGCGCTGATGGGGACAGCAGCGGGGCTTCAGCAGAAGGGTGAGTATGTGTGGCCAGAGACCTCCCTTCCCATGTGCAGGCCTGCAGAGTCTGCCACGCAGGATGGGGCATGTGGCACTCTCCCTCCAAGGGGCTCTTCCAGATGTAGCTCCTCAGCAGTATTTTTCCCGGGCTGCGCGGCGCTCTCCCCGACTGGCATCCGCCCTGGAACACTGCCTTCCTCAACGCAACATCAGCAGGGGGCCCTGGCCTCATCACCATCCCAGGTCTTTCTCATGTATGTATCATGTATGTGTGTGTGACATTTGTGTATGAATCATATATGTTTGTGATATATATATATATATGTATCTATCTATCTATCTATCTATCTATCTATCTATCTATCTATCTATCTATCGTATGTGTGTGTATATATATGTATCTATCATGTATGTATGTATGTATGTATCTATCTTGTATGTATGTGTTCTATCTATCTATCTATCTATCTATCTATCGTGTGTGTGATATATGTATGTATCTATCATGTATGTGTTATATGTATGTATCACACCTTCCTCTATACATATACATACATACATACATACATACATACATACACAGTCACACACCTATATCTGTACGTACACTGACATACACACACCAACATCTATACATAAACACGCTGACCCCTAAACGTACACCAACGTACCCACACCTGCATCTATACCTACACATGCTGACACGTGGACGTACACCGGCTTACCCACATGTGAATCTATACATACATGTGCTGACACCTGGACATACACTGATGTACCCACACCTAACATCTATACATACACATGCTAACACCTGGACGTATACAGACGTACCCACATTTGCATCCATGCATATATAGATGTAGGTGTGTGTACGTCAGTGTACGTCCAGGTGTCAACGCGTGTATGTATAGATGCAGGTGTGGGTACGTCTGTGTATGTCCAGGTGTCAGAATGTGTATGTATAGATGCAGGTGTGGGAACGTCAGTGTAGGTTCAGGTGTCAGCGCGTGTATGTATAGATGCAGGTGCTTGTATGTCCAGATGTCAGTGCATGTATGTATAGATGCAAGTGTGGGTACGTCGGTGTATGTCCATTTGTCAGCGCGTGTATATATAGATGCAGGTGCTTGTATGTTGGTGTATGTCCAGGTGTCAGCATGTGTATGTATAGATGCAGGTGTGGGAATGTTGGTGTATGTCCTGGTGTCAGGGCGTGTATGTATGGATATTAGGTGTGGGTACATCAGTGTATGTCCAGGTGTTAGCGCATGTATGTATAGATGCAGGATAATAATCACACAGCGTGCCCCCCACCAACCACAAACCTCCCCCACCCCCCTGTATGACATAAACACCGCTAATTCCACTTACACACAATAATTTCAGTTTGCGACCAGGAGCCGGCAATGTATGTGCACCCAAATGAAGCCACTGTACATGCCCTGCAGGCTGCTATGTACTGCACAGGTGCAACAAATGTAAATGCCCTATCTTTAAAATGGGGCATATTTTACTAAATTAAAAAAACCTGTAACTTTCTGTAAAACCTTAACCCCAAAAGGCACTACACTAACATCGGGGTGTAGAGTTGGATCTTGATCCAAGGCACCAACAGGCTAAAGCTTTGACTGTTTCCAGGATGCCTTGCACCGCCTCCTCTATAACCCTGCCCAGTGGCGTAACTAGACCTTTGTGGGCCCCATAGCAAAATTCTGAATGGGCCCACCAGCACTCAACAAGAATGAGTGGCGTTTGGGGTCAGAAAAGTAGAGGGGAAGGGGTCTGACAGAGTAGGGGGCAGGACATGAATGAATAGAAACTGAGGTGTCCATTATATAAAGAAATACAGTATGTGTGTCTGTGTGTATATCACACACACACACACATATAAGGGAAATTCAAATGCCCTCAATTATTGCGCCCATTACACTCTGGTTTAGGTGCACAAAGCACCTAAACCTGAATAAAGTAATGGGCGCGATCATGAAAAGACACCGTTTGGTTGCCCAAATGGGTCTCTTTGCACACATTTCAGCTTGTTTCCCCTGGGGGTAGCGAGCTGAAATAAACATGTCGCACCCGTTGGCAGCAACATTAGAATAGCTGCTGACGGGCACGATTGAGGGAGGAAAGGGACACTTGAATCCAGCCCATAGATGCAATGTGAATATGTAATTTGTACCTTCCTATCTTAAAATGTATATAGTAGTGTTTACACTAGAGGTCTTTCCGAACCCCCTAATCCTAACATTGTAATTTGCTTTAGGGCGCACCTCCAATTAGTCTAGTGTTTCGTATTTTCACATTAAATACTTTCTTGCATTGGTTGGTTAAAGATTAGATCGTATATTTTTCTAGATATAGCTGTGCATAGTCTACAAGGCTACATGCTTCTCCCCTAACTAGAGATGTGCAGCGGGCATTTTTCGTGTTTCATGTTTTGGTTTTGGTTTCGGATCCGCAGTTGTGTTTTGGATATGGACGCGTTTTGGCAAAACCACCCTTTCGGGTTTTGTATTCGGGTGATTTTTTTTTAAAACCTCAAACAGCTAAAATCATCGAATTTGGGGGTAATTTTGATCCTATAGTATTAAGCTCAATAACCATAATTTCTACTCCTTTCCAGTCTATTCTGAACACCTCACACCTCCCAATATTATTTTTAGTCCTAAAATTTGCACCAAGGTCCCTGGATGACTAAGCTAAGCGACCCAAGTGGGCAGCACAAACACCTGGCCCATCTAGGAGTGGCACTGCAGTGTCAGACAGGATGGCACTTAAAAAAATAGCCCCAAACAGCACATGATGCAAAGATAAATAAAAAAGAGGCGCAAGATGAAATTGTAGTGTGTCTCTCCTGCTCAGTGTCAGTTCTCAGTAGTATCCTCATCAGTGCTCAGTATCACTGCTCATTGTCTTGTGCTGCAATGTGGTGCTCAGTATACTAGAGTACATTACTAATAGTCCAGTGCTGCATCTTGCTGCTCAGTGTCAGTTCTAGTATCCTCATCAGTGCTCCGTATCACTGCTCATTGTCTTGTGGTGCTCAGTATACTACAGTACATTACTAATACTCCAGTGTCTTGTGCCGCATATGGCTGCTGTAGGGTGCTGTGGTAGTGTCCTGTCACTGTGCATATGTCATCATTCCAGTCACAGTGATATCTGGTATCTATCTAGTGGTATCTAATTCCAGACATTACCACCGTCTAATTCCAGATATATTACTGGCATATAATTCCACACATTAAAAAATGGAGAACAAAAAGGTGGAGGGTAAAATAGGGAAAGATCAAGATCCACTTCCACCTAGTGCTGAAGCTGCTGCCACTAGTCAAGGCAGAGACAATTCAATGCCATCAACATTATGTAATGATTATACGATACATTATATATCATATCATTGTATGGTTGTAAAATACAACTTAAAAACTTTAATGAATAAATACATAAAGTAGCTTTTATGTAACCTTTTTAAACCTATTAGCATAGACCGAATCTCATCGTGTGTATAGGCCTTTAGTTCAACAACAGCATGGGACCAGTTAGTGTGTTTTGACCACTGCACAGCACCTGGTGTTATATAGTAAGCACCACTATGGCATAGTATACAGCATTATGGGCCTGATATGAGTGTGACCAGCGGTGATGTGGAATGCAGTAGGAGGTGCTGTTTAGCAAGCACCACTTCTATATTCACCATGCAGTATATTGTGTGAATATAGAAGTGTTGGCTGTGTTATGTATTAGAGTAATTATTGCAGCTCCCAGCTAAAATTGCAACAATGTAATTTAGTGACAAGCTGCAGAGATTAACCCTTTCTGTGGCTGCTGCACAACCTCTATTCATATCGCTGAATTCAATTAGGGAGATGTTCTCACCCCGCGAGCAAGCGCAGGTAAATGCCACACTTAAATGTATGGGTATGGTCTCCATAAAATGAGCGTAGCCTTGCAGGCAAAGACTACCTTACACCCCAGTTCTTGACCCTGCACCAACAGACCTCGGCCACCACAGGGAAAAAAGTACAGTAATTTCCACCATGTTAAGCCCCACACATTAATGCCCTTTGGAACATATTATGTCACTCACCACAATATCTGTGATACACTATGCCCTACAGTAAAGCTTCTAATTACTTTTACAAAAACTGCTCAACGCCAAGAGTTTCACGTGCTGGGTGTCATGCTCATTGCCAGGGGTTTCACTCTCTGGGTGTCATGCTCATTGCCAGGGGGAACGCAGTAGGAGGTGTTATATAGTAAGCACCACTATGGCATAGTATATAGCATTATATATATTGTGAGCACTGGTGATGTTGAGTGCAGTAGAGCTGCTGCTGGGTAATTACAATTTACTACAACCACCAATATATTCTGCTGCACTATATATATGCAAAGATAATTCTGCTGGGTAATTACAATTGACTACAACCACCAATATATTCTGCTGCACTATATCTATATTTGCAAAGCTAATTCTGCTGGGTAATTACAATTGACTACAACCACCAATATATTCTGCTGCACTATATCTATATATGCAAAGCTAATTCTGCTGAGTAATTACAATTGACTACAACCACCAATATATTCTGCTGCACTATATCTATATATGCAAAGCTAATTATGCTGGGTAATGCAAATTGAAACATTATTGCATAGTATGTGATTTTGAAGTACTTTTTTAAAGTTTTGAATGATATAGAACCAGTTTAATCTTTGTGGAATGCCTGGTTGTTGTTTTTAAGGTAATTTATTGCCTGGCATTTGAGGTGGGGGGGGTTTGGTTACAGATTTCAATTATTGGTTTTACTTGTAATAGTCTTCTACTTAAGTCCAATGGTGTAGGCTGTGCAAAGCCGTTTGGCTGTGCATTTATTGATCCAAGCGTGCATTTTTATCAAAGCGTGATAAAATTGACACATAACAGCAGCGTTCAATCAGCGTTAATTTATCTTCAGCTGATATCGATTGTGAATTGACGTTTCTTCTCTTCTTGTCACCTACAGTTAATTACAATTGACTACAACCACCAATATATTCTGCTGCACTATATCTATATATGCAAAGCTAATTCTGCTGGGTAATGCAAATTGAAACATTATTGCATAGTATGTGATTTTGAAGTACTTTTTTAAAGTTTTGAATGATATAGACCCAGTTTAATCTTTGTGGAATGCCTGGTTGTTGTTTTTAAGGTAATTTATTGCCTGGCATTTGAGGGGGTGGGGTGTGGTTACAGATTTCAATTATTGGTTTCACTTGTAATAGTCTTCTACTTAAGTCCAATGGTGTAGGCTGTGCAAAGCCGTTTGGCTGTGCATTTATTGATCTAAGCGTGCATTTTTATCAAAGCGTGATAAAATTGACACATAACAGCAGCGTTCAATAAGCGTTAATTTATCTTCAGCTGATATCGATTGTGAATTGACGTTTCTTCTCTTCTTGTCACCTACAGGTAATTACAATTGACTACAACCACCAATATATTCTGCTGCACTATATCTATATATGCAAAGCTAATTCTGCTGGGTTATGCAAATTGAAACATTATTGCATAGTATGTGATTTTGAAGTACTTTTTTAAAGTTTTGAATGATATAGACCCAGTTTAATCTTTGTGGAATGCCTGGTTGTTGTTTTTAAGGTAATTTATTGCCTGGCATTTGAGGGGGTGGGGTGTGGTTACAGATTTCAATTATTGGTTTCACTTGTAATAGTCTTCTACTTAAGTCCAATGGTGTAGGCTGTGCAAAGCCGTTTGGCTGTGCATTTATTGATCTAAGCGTGCATTTTTATCAAAGCGTGATAAAATTGACACATAACAGCAGTGTTCAATCAGCATTAATTTATCTTCAACTGATATCAATTGTGAATTGACGTTTCTTCTCTTCTTGTCACCTACAGGTAATTACAATTGACTACAACCACCAATATATTCTGCTGCACTATATCTATATATGCAAAGCTAATTCTGCTGGGTAATGCAAATTGAAACATTATTGCATAGTATGTGATTTTGAAGTACTTTTTTAAAGTTTTGAATGATATAGACCCAGTTTAATCTTTGTGGAATGCCTGGTTGTTGTTTTTAAGGTAATTTATTGCCTGGCATTTGAGGGGGTGGGGTGTGGTTACAGATTTCAATTATTGGTTTCACTTGTAATAGTCTTCTACTTAAGTCCAATGGTGTAGGCTGTGCAAAGCCGTTTGGCTGTGCATTTATTGATCTAAGCATGCATTTTTATCAAAGCGTGATAAAATTGACACATAACAGCAGTGTTCAATCAGCATTAATTTATCTTCAGCTGATATCGATTGTGAATTGACGTTTCTTCTCTTCTTGTCACCTCCAGGTAATTACAATTGACTACAACCACCAATATATTCTGCTGCACTATATCTATATATGCAAAGCTAATTCTGCTGGGTAATGCAAATTGAAACATTATTGCATAGTATGTGATTTTGAAGTACTTTTTTAAAGTTTTGAATGATATAGACCCAGTTTAATCTTTGTGGAATGCCTGGTTGTTGTTTTTAAGGTAATTTATTGCCTGGCATTTGAGGGTGTGGGGTGTGGTTACAGATTTCAATTATTGGTTTCACTTGTAATAGTCTTCTACTTAAGTCCAATGGTGTAGGCTGTGCAAAGCCATTTGGCTGTGCATTTATTGATCTAAGCGTGCATTTTTATCAAAGCGTGATAAAATTGACACATAACAGCAGTGTTCAATCAGCGTTCAATCGAAGTGAAAAAGAAGGAAAACAGAAGCACACCAATCTAACAAAACAAAGAAAACTGAAGAACTAATAACAAATGTGAGTCACTTACTCCTCAGATCACTCACCTCCTGATTGTTGCATCTGATTACATAGCACAGAACTGCCTTACTTGGACATTTCATAAACCATCCATTTCACCTACAAATGCCTGTATCTGTATTATTGTAATTTTGTTTTTTAAGCACAGCTGCACCAATGCAATTTTACCTGCAAACACTTAAAACATCTAACATAATTACCATTGCTTCTTAAACCTCTCACAATCCTTTCATTTCTTACACTCCAAATACATTTCTGCACCCACTTTATCTACGCTTTTGACTCATTTCATACTAAATCTACACCCCTTGAGCCTACACTGCTTTTCTCACCTGCATTTCTGCAATTCTTCTGCTCGGATTGCCTTACCGTCTCCTCTCCTACTTCCACTACTTCAACCTATTTACCTACTTAACACTATGTCAAGGTTTTCTTATACTCCCCACATCACTCAGTGTCTACCTAATAATGTATCTTTATCCTTCCCCCACTAGTCTCCTCCACCTCCTCCTCTCTCCCCTCCTCTGTCTCCCCTCCATCCCTCTGTTTCCTTCCCCCACCTTTCCTGTTACCCCACTTTCATTCACCTCTGCCCCATGGTCCTGCTACCCCACAACTCAGCCCTGCTCCCTCTCTCCCTTCCCTGTCACCTCCCCACACCCCCATCCACATCACACTGACCTCCCTCCCTGCCCACCTCCTGCAGTTTCCCCTCCTAGCTCAGGCACCCGTACCATCACTACTCTCTCATCATCCCTGCCCTCAAAGTTAATCCCACCTCATCGCTACAGCAACCCTGAAAATCTAATTCACATCTCTCCCACAAACTCATACCCCCTATCCTGTGCCCTCTGGAATGCCAGATCTGTTTGTAACAAACTGGTCCCCACTCATGACCTTTTCATTTCCAACTCCCTACACCTACTAGCCATTACTGAAACTTGGATTACGCCCTCTGACACTACTTCTGCTGCTGCTCTCTCTGCTGGGGGCCTTACATTCACACACACACCCCGACCTGGGGGTCGCCATGGGGGTGGTGTTGGGGTCCTTTTACCTTCTAGTTACTCCTACCAACTCATACCACCAGAACCATCCCTTATATTCTCTACATTTGAGGTCCACGCCATATGCCTCTTCCAACCAGTCCATCTTAGAGTAGCTGTCATTTACCGCCCCCCTGGCACTGCTTCCAAATTCATCGACAACTTTGCTTCCTGGCTTCCTCACTTCCTCTCTTCTGACATTCCCACCATTATCCTAGGCGATTTCAACATCCCTATTGACATCCCCACACAATCCCCTGCCTCTAAACTCCTTAACCTCACCTCTTCACTTGGTCTCTCCCAGTGGACCTCCTCACCCTCCCATGTGAATGGGAGCACACTGGATCTGGTCTTCACTCACCGCTGTGATATTTCTGATTTTTCCAACTCCCCATTTCCCCTCTCTGACCACCACCTGCTCTCCTTCAACCTATCTCTCTCGACTTCCCCATCTCTACCTCCTAAGGCTACCATCACTAAGCGTAACATTGAAGCTATTGACACCACATTCCTTTCCTCCCTGTTTGACTCACTTCTCTCTCCTATTCTCTCTCTCTCATGCCCTGAACAAGCCACTTCCACATACAATGCTTCCCTTACTTCTGCTCTTGACTCTGTTGCTCCACCAACGACTATTCACCCTTGCAAATTAACACCTCAACCCTGGCACACCAAATGCACCAGATATCTGCAAAAATGCTCATGTACTGCTGAGCGTCACTGGAGGAAATCACGCTCTAAGGCAGACTTCCTCCATTTCAAACTTATGCTCTCATCCTTCAGTGCTGCCCTTTCTCTTGCTAAACAGTCATACTTCAAGAACCTAATCTCCTCCCAGTCTTCCAACCCCCGGCGCCTCTTTGCCACTCTCAACTCACTCCTCTGCCCACCTCCACCTCATCTCCCTTCCTCACTCTCTGCTCTTGACTTTGCCACTTACTTCACATCCAAAATTGACTCCATACGTCAGGACATCACATCACACCAGACTATCAGTAACCAGCCTTCTCCCATCCCTTACCAACCCTCCCCATCCCTCGCACCAACTCTGTCATCTTTCTCCCATGCATCTGGAGAGGAAGTCATGGCCCTCATTCGTTCCTGTCCCCTCACCACTTGACCCTATCCCCTCCCGCCTCCTTTGCCACCTCTCTTCTTCTGCTTGTTCCCATCTTTCCCACCTTCTCAATCTCTCCCTCTCATCAGGCACTGTCCCCTCTGCCTTCAAGCACGCTCTCATCTCTCCTATTCTTAAAAAACCTACCCTTGATCCAAACACTCTCTCCAACTACCGACCCATCTCTCTCCTCCCTTTTGCCTCCAAACTCCTTGAGCGTATTGTCTACAACCGCCTTACTTCCTTTCTTTCCTCACACTCACTGCTTGACCCATTCCAGTCTGGCTTCCGTCCTCTCCACTCCACTGAAACTGCCCTTACAAAAGTATGCAATGACCTCCATGCTGCTAAATCTAAGGGACACTACTCTCTACTTATTCTACTTGATCTCTCTGCTGCTTTTGACACTGTAGACCATCCTCTCCTACTGCAAATCCTTCACTCCATTGGTCTGCGTAACACTGCCCTCTCTTGGTTGTCGTCCTACCTTTCTGACCGTTCATTCTCTGTCTCCTCTCATGACTCCACCTCCCCCTCACTTCCACTAACTGTAGGGGTACCCCAAGGTTCTGTCCTTGGTCCTCTTCTCTTCTCTCTCTATACGTCCTCACTAGGTAAGCTCATTAGTTCTTTTGGTTTCCAATATCATCTCTATGCTGATGACACTCAAATCTATCTTTCCTCTCCAGACCTCTCCCCTACTCTCCTCACTCGTATCTCCAACTGTCTCTCTGCTATCTCTTCCTGGATGTCCCAGCGCTTTCTTAAACTTAACATGTCTAAGACCGAGCTGATCATCTTCCCTCCCTCCCGCATAATCTCACCTCCTACAATCTCATTATCTATTGATGGCACTACTATCTTCTCTACCCCCCAAGCACGCTGTCTTGGAGTAATCCTTGACTCCTCCCTCTCCTTCAAACCACACATTCAGCACCTCTCACAAACCTGCCGTTTTCATCTAAAAAATATTTCCAGGATCAGACTTTTTCTGACCCAGGATGCTACTAAGACTCTTATCCACTCACTGGTCATCTCCAGACTGGACTGCTGTAATCTCTTCCTGACTGGCATTCCTGACAAATACCTCTCTCCACTCCAATCTATCCTCAATGCTGCTGCCCGGCTCATTTTCCTCACCAAACGCACTACGTCCACCTCTCCTCTCTTACTAGTCCTTCACTGGCTCCCCTTCCCTTTCAGAATCCATTTCAAGCTTCTCACACTTGCTTACAAAGCCCTCACCCACTCCTCTCCCATCTACATCTCTGATCTTATCTCGCTTTACACTCCCACCCGTCCTCTTCGCTCTGCTAATGCACACCGACTCTCCTGCCTACGGATTACTTCCTCCCACTCCTACCTCCAAGATTTTTCACGTGCTGCACCACTTCTCTGGAATTCCCTACCTCTCCCCCTCAGACTCTCCACCTCTCTACAAAACTTCAAACGGGCTCTCAAGACCCACTTCTTCACCAAACCCAGCCAAATCTCATCCTAAACCTCTGTTCCATGCTCTCTATGTACCCCATCTGTCTCACCCCTGTCTGTCTACCCCTCCCTTTAAGAATGTAAGCTCTCACGAGCAGGGCCCTCTTCCCTCATGTGCTTACTCTTTTCTTACTTTAATAATCTTCAGCTGCACCAAATCCATCAGTCTTCTGCCACCTGATACTTATTCCAGTGTCATCTGCTGATGTAGCTATGTTTATTTACCCTGTACTTGTCCTATATTGTCGTCAACTGTAAGTTGCTGTTTTCCTGTTTGATTATTTGTTTATGTACTCTGTAATTGGGCACTGCGGAACCCTTGTGGCGCCATATAAAGAAAGGATAATAATAATAATAAATAATATAATATTTAGCAGTACGGTACAGTAGGCCACTGCTCTACCTACCTCTGTGTCGTCAAGTATACTATCCATCCATACCTGTGGTGCATTTTAGAAAAAAACATGTCTCGGCAGAGCAATCTATAAATCCATCATTTTTCAGACAGCAACAGTGGGTATTGTAATAGTCACCCAATCCATCACTTTTATAGGGTTACATGCACCCACATGCTACAGACTGTCTCAATAATTTTACTGTCACGCTGTGTGTGTTTGTGTTTTTATTTGGGTATTTTTTGTTGTTGTAGAACTACAGGTACCAGCAAGCCCGTTATTTCCCCGCCTGCTGGTACTTGAGGTTCTCCAAGTACCAGCAAGCGGGGGAGGCTTGCTGGGCCTTGTAGTTCCACAACGAAAAAACAATATTCTTTTTTTACACACATGGCTATCAGCCCGGCACCCACCACCCAGGGGTGCTGGGGACAGCCTCGGGCTTCACCCCTGGCCCTTGGGTGCCTCGAGGGGAGGAACCTCTTGATTTAAGGGCCTACATAAAAGTGTCCCCCGGCTGTGGCATTATCTCTCTGGCTAGAGGAGCCCGGTGCTGGTTTTAAAAATATGGGGGACCCCTACATCTATTGTCCCACGTATTTTTGGAACCTGGACCGGTCTAAGAGCCCGGTGCTAGTTGTCTAAATACGGGGAACCCCTGTCCAATTTTTCCCCCAGTATTTAAATAACCAGGACCGGCTCAAAGAGCCCGAGGCTGGTTATACTAAGGAGGGGGGACCTCACGCATTTTTTTTAACCCATTCAGACCCTTCTCCTTTAAGTTAATGGAAGCCCTGGACAACAAAATTGCATTCATGTCCTCCTCCCTCACCCTTCCCAGTCCCAAACACTCATTTTTTTTTTCTTTAAAAATGTATAATATATAACGAGAACAATGAGCAGGCAGGCAGCGGGCATTGGCGGCATCGGACTGAGATAGAAATTAGTGGTGGAGGGCTGGGTCAGTTGATTGTGGGCGAGTTTGTAAGCCATTGGCGGTGGCAGCGGGTATCGGCTCAGAGGCAGTAGCGGGCATTGGCTAAGGGTCATCGGCAGGATTCGGCGGACATTATGGCTGTAGTGCCTCACTAGCCACTGACCTCACTGCACGCCACTGTGGGACAGATGTAACATGCAGAGAGAGGTAGATTTGGGAGGGGGAATGTCCTAGCATAACTGTTAATTGCAGTGTAATACTGTAATTCAGCTGTGCAGCATTTGTGGCTAAATGTCAAAGAAGCCAGTATTTACCCTGCATGCAAAACAATAAATGTATTTGAACATACCTCCCAACTATCCCAATTTTTGCAGGACAGTCACTTTTTTGGGGAATGTCCAGCTAACCCAAACAACCCCCCCCCTTCCCATGGGGAAGGGGGGGGGGGTGGAAGGCTCCCTGTAGCTTGTTGCTCTGCAAATATGCACATTGTGGGTAATTCAGACCTGATCGCTAGGGTGTGTTTTTTGCATCCCTGTAATCAGGTAGTTGCCGCCTACAGCGGAAGGGAAAATTTGCTGTGCAGGTGTGTGATCACATGTGCACAAGAGCTGCACAGCTCAGCACTTACTCAGCCATTGAGGTGACGTCACAAATCCTCCCACAAAACGCCGGGTCCCTCCAGTGTTTTTCCGGACACTCCCTAGAAACATTCAGTTGCCACCCACACAAACACCCTCTTCTTGTCAATCTTCTTGTGATCTCCGGACCGTCGCACTTACGCATTGTGGCGCATACGCATGTGCAGTGCAGACCAGATTGCCCGCTGGCTGAAAATAAATTGAAGCGATCTGGTCTGAATAAGCCTCAATGTCTATTCACGGGAGACAGAGGGGCTGGGGCATGGCCAGCAGCTCACAGAGCACCTATAATGACAAAAATGGGAGACATGGCTCATGATCGCGATATACCTGCGAAGGTACGCCCTCTACTGATTGACAGGCAGAGGCATTCGCATTTTCTGCGGGGCACCCGGAGAAAATGTAGGCACACGCACAGGATGGACCCTGCGTATATGCCCCCATCCTCTTCATAGTTTTTGCGGTTGGAACGCGTATTACGATCCAAACTGAATTAGGCCCTATGTCTTATATACACGAGCAGTGTGAAAACATCAATCGATGGGGGTAATTCCAAGATGATCGCAGCAGGAATTTTGTTAGCAGTTGGGCAAAACCATGTGTACTGCAGGGGAGGCAGATATAACATGTGCAGAAAGAGTTAGATTTGGGTGAGTTATTTTGTTATGTAAATACTGACTGCTTTATTTTTACACTGCAAATTAGATTGCAGATTGAACACACCACACCCAAATCTAACTCTCTCTGCACATGTTAAATCTGCCTTCCCTGCAGTGCACATAGGTGGTCATTCCGAGTTGTTCGCTCGGTAATTTTCTTCGCATCGCAGCGATTTTCCGCTTAATGCGCATGCGCAATGTTCACACTGCGACTGCGCCAAGTAAATTTGCTATGCAGTTAGGAATATTACTCACGTTTTTTTCATCGTTCTGGTGATCGTAATGTGATTGACAGGAAGTGGGTGTTTCTGGGCGGAAACAGGCCGCTTTAGGGGCGTGTGGGAAAAAATGCTACCGTTTCTGGGAAAAACGCGGGAGTGGCTGGAGAAACGGAGGAGTGTCTGGGCGAACGCTGGGTGTGTTTGTGACGTCAAACCAGGAACGACAAGCACTGAACTGATCGCACTGGCAGAGTAAGTCTCGAGCTACTCAGAAACTGCACAGAGATGTCTTATCGCAATATTGCAAATCTTTCGTTCGCAATTTTAAGATGCTAAGATTCACTCCCAGAAGGCGGCAGCTTAGCGTGTGCAATGCTGCTAAAAGCAGCTTGCGAGCGAACAACTCGGAATGAGGGCCATGGGGGGTAATTCTGAGTTGATCGCAGCAGGATTTTTGTTAGCAGTTGGGCAAAACCATGTGCACTGCATTTACGAACAGATGATTTTTTTATATAAATTTTAAAATGTTAGTAAATGTGTGTGTTTTTTTCAACCTGGAAGCCCAACATCGATTAAGATCGATCTTAAATAGACCCCTGGGTTTTAAGGATAACCATGGTTGAGTCCAATGGTTAATTCACATTGACCGAAGTTCTAATTAAGTCACCTGTGCTCAAGCATGATATCCTTAAAATCTGGATTGCAATGACAGCATTTTGGAACTATGCCTAAGGGTTTAATTTTTACATTTATCCACTGACAATAAATCTACCTACAATATCCCTGTAACTGTTATGATTACAGTATTTCACTAAATAATTTAATTTGCTGAACCTTCTGTAAAAAGAAATATTAAGCTGCTGTAATTCCCAGATGCAGCAAATTTGTTAGCTAGTGGGCAAAACCATGTGCACTGCAGGGATGGGGGGGGGGGGGGGGCAGATATAACATTTGCAGAGAGATTTAGGTGGGTTATATTGTTTGTGTGCAGGGTAAATACTGGCTGTTTTGCTTTTACACTGCAATTTAGATTTCAGTTTGAACACACCGCACCAAAATCTAACTCTCTCTGCACATATTATACACCCCCCCCCCCCCTGCAGTGTACATGGTTTTAGCTAATAAATTTGCTGCTGTGATCAGATCTGAGTTAAGCCCTATGTATTTGGCACTGGCAAAGGGTTAGAGGCCTTGCTGTAGAGCTCACACCTTTCTTATCATGCATTGTAATATTTCCTATGTCCTGATGTTGTGCTCTCTGCTCCATCCAAGTAAACAGCAATGTAGCATGGCTATCAAAGAGCGTGAAGATTGCAGATTTCCTGGGATTAATGCTAAGGAATGCTATTCCAGAGGCTGCTGCTTTAATTCAAGTGTCACTGGGGTTAAATGGTGTTTTTACCTTAAAAACACAGGTAGAGTATATAGTACAGTGGTAAAGTGGGAGCATGTAGTGCTATTGATTACAGATTTGATGGAGCTTAAACATGGATAAGGTCCATGGCTCTAAGAGTTTATCTTGTGTATCCTTTATTCTTAGTCATGGTCAGATAAGATTAGAAAATACCATTTAAGTGGAAATTTCCTGTTAGCTGTTTTTCAGTTTGCTCAACTGTCTGATTAACTGGTCCTAAAAAAGGACCAAAGGAGCTAAATTGCCCTGTGATCTAGCTAAATTGCCCCAGTTAAAAAAAAAAAAACTAAGCTGCTGTAATTCCTGGATGTTTCCTTACTGCATCAACAGGAAGTGACAAGAAACAATGTAATGTGGAACCGTACAGCAGAAGGGATTGCGGCTACCCCACAATAAGTGCAGCGGAATGTAAGAAGAGGAATTGTTGCTTTGACTGCAGCATTCCCGGGGTTAACTGGTGTTTCTTCAAGTCACAAGGTATGGAGCTGCTGTATAGTTACTCGCAAGTCAGTAGTTGTATGATGCTCACACCTGTTAAGCTGGATACACACAGAATGCCCTACACAGGGGGTGAAATGAGCGCCCCCCCCACCCCCCGTATGCTCAGCACACATCACGCTGTGCTGAGCGGGGGGAGAGATGTGTGCTGAGCAGTTCGCTCAGCACACATCTCTCCCCAAAATCGGGCCGTGAATACGGACCTTTAAACTGGATCCACACTTAGATTATCTGTCCAATTTTTTTTTCTAGTTGAAACAAAATTATGCTAATATGTGGCAGCAAATGACAATTGACCATTTGCTCACAAACACTGGAAAACATCCAAAAATTTATATAAATTGGTTAAATCCATTTCATTTAGCTAATTTATCCAAACTACCTTTATTGTATCTCTGTGGGTGAATGATGTGTGGGTCAGTGTTGAGGGTGGTGGAGGAGATGGGAAATAGGCACAGCAGGGTGTGGACAGTCAAATAGTGTGCTTAGAGGTTCAGAGTCATTGTATGAGACTCTGGCAACAGTGACTTGATGAGTCTGGTGTCCATAGGGTGGGACGCATTAACCTTTTTATGCTATTGAAATAGTTCTCCTCCTGACCGACGCAGTTCCTTGCTCCGAGGTTGGTGTATTGTCCTGTTGCAGCGCCTCTCCACTGTGGTCACAGTGAGCTGTGTGGCGTTGCTGGCGCATGCCAATCTCCCCCCAACCTCCCTCTTGCATTTCAGACCTACGTACGCATGATGGGATCTTGTATGATATGCGCGTGTGCTGTAGAGATGAAAGTGGGGGTGAGGAGGCAGATCGTGAGATGGGGAAACTTTGTGGACTGTTAGCGAAGGGGAGCACTGGGCAATCTGAGTTGCAAAGAGGGCAGCAGAAGAGGTTATTGCATGTGCACTGGTGACAGGTCCATCCTTGGTGGCCAGCCTCAGTGGTAAAGGGGTACATGAGCTAGTGTCCCTTGGCCAGCCATGTACCATGGCCACCTCCCTACCTCCTATATATTCTCCCTGATCTGTCACTTTGTTACGGTCTGCTGCTGGCACTGGTGTATCGTCCTGCAGTTGCCGTCTCCGCCCATTGCTGTGACTTCCCCCAGAGTTAGCCACACAGAGTGACAGATCTGGGAAAATATATAGGCGATCATTACTTTCACTTGCAGCCTACCTTATTTTTTGCAGCCTAGCATGCTCCTGACCCCTTCTCTCACTAATACTTATACAACATTCATGAACTCATCTTAAGGTTTCTTTATTATTCAGTCACACTGTCTTGGATCCAAACCATTTCCTGTGGCATTGCAGTCAAACAATTGAGCTATTTACCCTTGCATAGAAAGGTATAATCTAAGCTAGAGAATTCTATTTGGAGCTCACCTTGTACTTTGTGAAGAAATAATCAGCTTTGTGGCTGAGCAGATATATGGAGTGTGTGGCTTCACACTGCATTGATCTGCTGAGTTGCAATGCTAATAATTTTTTTTTTTGCAAAGTACCAATAGCTTCATTGTGAAGGTGGAAAGAAGGGTGTTACGGCATGGAATGTACAAACTGCGAGACCCTGCTGGTAGCGCCTTTGTCTATTTAGTAGGAAGGGCACGTAACAGCCGGGGGGCAATGGAGGAAGCCCCTTTAGGGCTGGAGCCCGGCGGCAACTGACTCCGTTGTCTCTGGCAGTTCCGCCCCTGGACTAGAGGAATGGTCAAGAACATGGCAACATTTAATGCCAAAAAATGCAAAATCATACACGTCTCAAAAATGCAAAGGCTAACTATAATATTAAGGGCATTATAATGGCAAGAGGAAAGCTATCTAAGTATTACTATTTCAGGTAAGCAATGTAACAAAGCAATAGGAAAGGCAAGTCAGATGCTTGTTTGCATAGGTTAAAGAACCAGTAGCAGAAAAAAGTAATACAGGTTGAGCATCCCATATCCAAATATTCAGAAATACGGAATATTCCGAAATACGGACTTTTTTGAGTGAGACTGAGATAGTGAAACCTTTGTGTTTTGATGGCTCAGTGTACACAAACTTTGTTTAATACTCAAAGTTATTAAAAATATTGTATTAAATGAACTTCAGACTGTGTGTATAAGGTGTATATGAAACATAAATGAATTCTGTGAATGTACACACACTTTGTTTAATGCACAAAGTTATAAAAAATATTGGCTAAAATGACCTTCAGGCTGTGTGTATAAGGTGTATATGAAACATAAATGCCTTCTGTGCTTAGATTTAGGTCCCATCACCATAATATCTCGTTATGGTATGCAATTATTCCAAAATACAGAAAAATCCGATATCCAAAATTCCTACAGCCGTACATTGCCGCTCTCATACATCCGCACACTGCCACTCTCATATATCCGCACACTGCCGCTCACATCTATACATACATAGCCTCCATACATCTACACATCCAATCCCCGCGCAAGGGAACACTGAAATCACTATCACTTTTCCCCGGGGTGTGACCACAGCCAGCCACTACTCCGGCCACCTTCTTGTGACACCAAAATGCATCTTACCTATCATCAGGGTGGTGCTGCTGCTGGGGGCAGGTTGCTGCCTCAGTCTCCTAGTTGGTGCTGCGATTGGAGGGGGTACTGCTTCCCTGTGCTGCCACTGTCTCCCGGATCATCGTGCCGCTGGCTGAATTGCAGCTTGACGCTACTGCTGCCGGGAGTAACAGCTTCCTGACTGTTGTTGCTGGTGGCTGCCTACTGCTCATTGCCGCCGGAACACTGACCGGCTCGGCAGTGATGCTGGCGGAGGAGTAGTGGCGGTGGGGTGGTGCCTGCTCCCTTCCCTCGAGCATGCCGTAGTGTAAAAAAATAAATAATAGAGAGCATACCAGGGTGAGAGTCTGTATGGATCACAGTGATTACACGGGGCACAGCATAAGGACACCTTGCTGTGAGGGGCTCTGCCCACACAGATTGCTGCACCCTCTCTGATGTCAGCCGCTGCCCTCTCGTTCTCTGGGCGGCCAGTTCCAGTGTGAGGTAGGAGAGGAAGAGAACACACAGGTGTTAGGCGCCGTGGTCCGCGATGTCCTCGCGGCCCGGCGCCTAGCAACTAGGGATGCCGAGCGTGCTAGCCGCCGGCTCCCTAGCAACGCTAGGACGCCGGGCGCGCTGAGCCGCCTGGACCCTAGCAACGGGGACGCCACGGACGGACTGCGCTCCCCTTGCAGGGTCAATCAAGTGAACTACACACACACACTTGTCTTCTGGTCGTGCAGCAAGGCAGCTGCACGGCATTGTGCTAATCAGGCTCTGAACTTCTGATTGAAGGACTCCCTGCTAAATACCTTCTCAGTGCTTCACACAGACGCCGGTAATAGCTTCCTGCATGCTGCTTTGGTTTGCTGACGTCTGTTCCAGTTCTGCTGTGTCCGGTCATTCCTGTCCTCAGAGTTCCTGAATCTTAGTGTTGTCATCTCTTCCCAAGGAGTCTTCCAGTCCTCATTTACCCGCAACAGTCGCTAGAGGATCTCGTGTGGTTTTCGTGAGTGGCGGCTCTGCCGCGTGCTGCGGCCTAGGCCGCTTTATTTTGTATTCTGTGTTGGTGCATTTGCGGAGGTTTACGCTCCCACACTCCTCTCCGGAACTCGCCGGTGCCGGGTAGAAGAGTGGACAAGTGGGTATTTTGGTTGTCCTTTTCCCTGGCGGTTTTCCGCATATACTCTAGTTTAAAGTTAGTTTTGAGCCCCTGGCTTTGTTGTTTAGTAGAGGGCCCCTTGTTATCACCCTGTCTCGGATTTCTCTTTGTCTCCCATTAAGACCTGAGGGGGCATCGGAGTTGGGCAGACGTAATCCGCCCTTCAAACGCGGCTGCCATGGGCCCAAGCAACCATAGTCTCGCAAGAGATTTCTGACAGCACGGGCGAGACAACGGAGATAGGGCGCCAGGGGCTATTCCCGTTCCCACTCCCTTTCCAAGCATTACGTTCCAGTACTCAGGTCCTTGCTATAAGATATCCCCAGACCAGAGTATTGGAATCATAACAGGAGAGCAGCCCTGATATATAACAGAGGTGGAAGTTCTATAGGCAGCAGAGACGGAGACCAGCCAGCCAGTCTCCCAGTGCCCTGATCACTACACGCCGCCAGCACAGCATTACAGGAGGGTCCTATAGTGCTGCCCTGAGCTAACAGGTGTGTGTACCAGTGTGCTGCGCCCTGGTGTCTCTGAGAGGGGTGAGGTCACCGTGCCGCTTTAGTATATGGCTTTTCCTTAGTACTGTAAGTTACAGCCCTGCACTAGTAGTGGCAACTCTGCCCTATGTGAACCTGTGAGGTTATTTTCCTATTTACAGAATAACCGGGGAGAAGGCGGCCATATTGCGGCTCTCAAGAGAAGGCACTCTAGTACACCCCCTGCTGGCGGCCACTGCGCAGGCGCAACAAATTGAAATGCCCGATCTCTATAATGGGGCATATTTCTCTTAATTAAAAAAAACCTGTAACTTTCTGAAAAACCACAACCCCAAAAGGCACTTCACAGGGACATGCTCTATCTAATAAAACAAACCCCAAGTCATATATATATATATATATATATATATATATATATATATATATATATATATAAGATTTTACTCACCGGTAAATCTATTTCTCGTAGTCCGTAGTGGATGCTGGGACTCCGTAAGGACCATGGGGAATAGCGGCTCCGCAGGAGACTTGGCACAACTAAAGAGAGCTTTAGGACTACCTGGTGTGCACTGGCTCCTCCCCCTATGACCCTCCTCCAGACCTCAGTTAGGATACTGTGCCCGGAAGAGCTGACACTAAGGAAGGATTTTGAATCCCGGGTAAGACTCATACCAGCCACACCAATCACACCGTACAACTCGTGATATTATACCCAGTTAACAGTATGACAACAACGGAGCCTCTGCACAGATGGCTCTCAACAATAACCCTTTTGTTAACAATAACTATGTACAAGTACTTGGGATGGGCGCCCAGCCATCCACTACGGACTACGAGAAATAGATTTACCGGTGAGTAAAATCTTATTTTCTCTGACGTCCTTAGTGGATGCTGGGACTCCGTAAGGACCATGGGGATTATATCAAAGCTCCCAAACGGGAGGGAGAGTGCGGATGACTCTGCAGCACCGAATGAGCGAACTCCAGGTCCTCCTCAGCCAGGGTGTCAAACTTGTAAAATCTTGCAAATGTGTTTGACCCCGACCAAGTAGCAGCTCGGCAAAGTTGTAAAGCAGAGACCCCTCGGGCAGCCGCCCAAGAAGAGCCCACCTTCCTCGTGGAATGGGCTTTTACTGATCTAGAATGCGGCAGTCCCGCCGCAGAATGACAGTCCTGTACCACAAATCTGAGGTACTCCTGGTGAGGAGAGTAAATGGGGACATGCAGGTAAGCATCCTTGATGTCCAGTGATACCATGTAATCCCCTTCCTCCAGGCTTGAGATAACCGCCCTGAGCGATTCCATCTTGAACTTGAACCGTTTTATATACGTGTTCAAAGATTTTAAATTTAAAATGGGTCTCACCGAACCGTCCGGTTTCGGTACCACAAACATTGTGGAATAGTAACCCCTTCCTTGTTGAAGGAGGGGTACCTTGACTATCACCTGCTGCAAATACAGCTTGTGAATTTGCCTCTATCACAGCCTCCCTGTCCAAGGGAGATGTTGGCAAGGCAGATTTTAGGAAACGGCGAGGGGGAGACGTCTCGAATTCCAGCTTGAATCCCTGAGACACTACTTGTAGAATCCAGGGATCCACCTGTGAGCAAGCCCACTGATTGCTGAAGCACTTGAGACGGGCCCCCACCGCACCTGGCTCCACCAGTGGAGCCCCAGCGTCATGCTGTGGACTTAGCGGAAGCGGGGGAGGACTTTTGTTCCTGGGAACTGGCTGTATATATATATATATATATATATATATATATGCACACACACTCATGTATATACATGTATACACAAATACACGTATGTACATGTTTATGTATGTATAATACACTGATAGAGTACATTATATTTATGAATTAATTGCTTCCCGATTCTGCAGCAGCATCATCAGCACCATCAGTGTTACTCACAGTCACTTCACACTGACTGCTGCACAACACATCACTTAATTTCCGGGCCGCCCGCCACCTGGTGAAGAGACATGGGAGATGAAGGACCAGCAGTGCCACGTTGAGCGGAAGTATTGTGAATTAGTTACCCACACACTCCTTGTGACACCTGCTCCCCGTCTGCCCTCCCACCCGCCGCCTGCCATCCGGAACCCGCACTGACAAGTAAGTCTCAGCAGAATGTGTCTGCCGGCGGCTCCCAGTCCCCCCTAGAAGAACACTGCCAGTGGTGTGGCAGCCGCGGCACACTAGGACTGAGAGACCGCAGCGGGAGGAAAGCACGGGTGGGCGGGAGCAGGGCCGGCTCCAGGCCTACTAGCACCCTGAGCGAGAAAATGTAAAAGCGCCCCCCCCCCCCCCATGCGCGCGCCGAAGGCGCGCGCGCTCCCGGAAAAGTGGGTGTGGCCTCTGGAAAAGTGAGCGTGGACTCGTAACTTCATATCATCAAACTGTAAAAATATTTTCACACAATTAGCAGCCTTACACATAGCCACAGTAGTGTTCCTTACACACAATGTCTCCAGTATAGTGCCAGATACACATAATGTGCAGTGCCAGATAGACATGACATGCCTCCCAGCAGTGCCAGATAGACATGACATGCCTCCCAGCAGTGCCAGCTACACATGACATGCCCCGCAGCAGTGCCAGCTACACATGACATGCCCCGCAGCAGTGCCAGCTACACATGACATGCCCCCCAGCAGTGCCAGCTACACAGGATAGTGTTCACTTTTTAGGGCATGGTGCTGATCACAGGGAGGGCACATTTTTAAGTTAGGAGGGCAAAATGATGTACATACTGCTTGTTGTTCCCACACCTATATGTCAAAGCATGGACAGTGCGCGCCGAAGGCGCGCAGCAAAAATTAATGGGAGTTACTTCGTGGGGAAGGTACGTGGCCACATAATAGTGGCAATTTGCATTACACCACACAGTAGTGCAGCTAATACACACTGCACCAGGTAGAACCTCCTATACACTTTGCGCCAGGCACAGCACTGAGACACATTGCCTAGCCACAGACGCCTAGCGGGAACACTACATGACATGCCCCCCAGCAGTGCCAGCTACACGTGACATGCCCCCCAGCAGTGCCAGCTACATAAATGGCCACACAGTGCCAGATATGCACCCACAGTTCAGATACATAAATGCCCCCAAAGTGCCAGATACATAAGTGCCTCCACAGTGCAGATATGCCCCCCACAGTGCCAGATACATGATGCCCCCGCAGTGCCAGATACATAAGTGCCCACACAGTGCCAGATATAAAAATGCCCACACAGTGCCAGATATGTCCCCACTGTGCCATATATAAAAATGCCCGCACAGTGCCAGATATGCCACCACAGGGCCAGATACATAAATCCCCCCAGTGCCAGATACATAAATGCCCACATATTGCCAGATGCATAAGTGCCCACACAGTGCCAGATGCATTATTGCCCCCCACAGTGTCAGATACATTAATGCCCCCAGTGCCAGATATGCCCCCACAGTGCCATATACATAATGCCCCCACAGTGCAGATATGCCCCCACAGTGCCAGAAACATAATGCCCCCACAGTGCAGCTATGCCCCCACAGTGCCAGATATATAATGCCCCCACAGTGCAGATATGCCCCCACAGTGCCAGATATATAATGCCCCCACAGTGCAGATATGCCCCCACAGTGCCAGATACATAATGCCCCCACAGTGCAGATATGCCCCCACAGTGCCAGAAACATAATGCCCCCACAGTGCAGCTATGCCCCCACAGTGCCAGATATATAATGCCCCCACAGTGCAGATATGCCCCCACAGTGCCAGATACATAATGCCCCCACAGTGCAGATATGCCCCCACAGTGCAAGAAACATAATGCCCCCACAGTGCCAGATATATAATGCCCCCACAGTGCAGATATGCCCCCACAGTGCCAGATATATAATGCCCCCACAGTGCAGATATGCCCCCACAGTGCCAGATATATAATGCCCCCACAGTGCAGATATGCCCCCACAGTGCAAGAAACAATGCCCCCACAGTGCAGCTATGCCCCCACAGTGCCAGATATATAATGCCCCCACAGTGCAGATATGCCCCCACAGTGCCAGATATATAATGCCCCCACAGTGCAGATATGCCCCCACAGTGCAAGAATCAATGCCCCCACAGTGCAGCTATGCCCCCACAGTGCCAGATATATAATGCCCCCACAGTGCAGATATGCCCCCACAGTGCCAGATATATAATGCCCCCACAGTGCAGATATGCCCCCACAGTGCCAGATATATAATGCCCCCACAGTGCAGATATGCCCCCACAGTGCCAGATATATAATGCCCCCACAGTGCAGATATGCCCCCACAGTGCCAGATACATAATGCCCCCACAGTGCAGATATGCCCCCACAGTGCCAGAAACATAATGCCCCCACAGTGCAGCTATGCCCCCACAGTGCCAGATATATAATGCCCCCACAGTGCAGATATGCCCCCACAGTGCCAGATACATAATGCCCCCACAGTGCAGATATGCCCCCACAGTGCAAGAAACATAATGCCCCCACAGTGCCAGATATATAATGCCCCCACAGTGCAGATATGCCCCCACAGTGCCAGATATATAATGCCCCCACAGTGCAGATATGCCCCCACAGTGCCAGATATATAATGCCCCCACAGTGCAGATATGCCCCCACAGTGCAAGAAACAATGCCCCCACAGTGCAGCTATGCCCCCACAGTGCCAGATATATAATGCCCCCACAGTGCAGATATGCCCCCACAGTGCCAGATATATAATGCCCCCACAGTGCAGATATGCCCCCACAGTGCAAGAATCAATGCCCCCACAGTGCAGCTATGCCCCCACAGTGCCAGATATATAATGCCCCCACAGTGCAGATATGCCCCCACAGTGCCAGATATATAATGCCCCCACAGTGCAGATATGCCCCCACAGTGCCAGATATATAATGCCCCCACAGTGCAGATATGCCCCCACATGAATAAACATAATGCCCCCACAGTGCCAGATATATAATGCCCCCACAGTGCAGATTTTAACTTACATGGCATTGTCACTGCGGACTGCGGTGCTGGGAGCCGGGAGGGGGAGTACTGCTGTGGGCCCAGGCAGGCAGGCGGGCGGGCGGCTGGACGGATGAACGATTCCGTCTGCGCTGCGCGGCGCCGGCGTCTAACGTCAGACGCCGGCGCCGCACAGCGCGCTGCGCGCACACACACACAGTTTGAAGGCTGGCTCCAGGCAGGAATATGGCGGCCGCAGCGTGCGGCGCCCTAAAAGAGTGGCGCCCCGCGCGGCCGCTCCAGTCGAACATGCCTGGAGCCGGCCCTGGGCGGGAGGAGAGCATAGGCGGACATCACCACGTCACATTGCAAGGTGACACCAGTCCCCCCAGTGAGGCCGCTGACGAATGCACTCAGCATTGTATTAGCAGCAGGCAGAGGGGGGGCGGGCGCAGCGGTGGTGGGAGGTACGGAAATGAGCTACAGGCTAGGCTCCACCGATCACACACTCAGCGATCACTGTGCCACAGCAAGCGTGGCGTGCAGCGGTGCTGGACATTAGGGAGTGCCTGTGCGCACCAGGCACCCCCTGTACGCACGCCTATGCGCTACCACCCCCCATATGCCACACTACATCACTATGCTATAGCCCTCCCATATGCTGCACTTCATAGTTACACTATACCCCCCATACAACATACTACATCACCACACTACACTACTCACAATAAAATTAAAACATCCCAGTTCCTCATTCTTAATGAGCTCACGTGAGTTCTCTCCCCAACAGAGCTCCAGACCAAGTAACAATGAAGACACCAGCAGCGTGTAGGGGGCAGGCCTGGTCCACTTGTCAGGAGAGAGCAGTCACTGGAGGGTAAGAAGGGGGCGGGGCCTAGTCCTACAGACGGGAGAGAGCACAGACAGGAGAGAGCAAGGTACAGGGGTAGAAGGGGACGGCTGATGTGAAGAAGGGGGCGGGGCCTATTCTTGCATCCTTTCAAAATTCGACTTTTTAAAATTCGACATTTGACAAATTCGACTTTTCTGCAATGGTACAAATGCGGCAATTCAACAAAAGTATATTCAATTGAAGTTTGTAAATTCGACAACAGTGCTTTTAAACAGTAAATTCGTCATTTTCAATCCGCCACACTTTGCAGGCGGAATCTAATAAAAAATAATATTTTTTTGGGGTAATAGCATATCTATTTATATTAGAAGGGATTAGGTACTTGGTTTGTCTTTTTTGGAGGCACAAGTATTATTTATATATTTTTTTAAAGATTATTATTATTATTTTTTTTTTTAAATGGAATGTGAAAAACCCGGAAAAGAAAAATTGCGTGGGGTCCCCCCTCCAAAGCATAACCAGCCTCGGGCTCTTCGAGCCGGTCCTGGTTCTAAAAATCCGGGGGAAAAACGGACAGGGGATCCCCCGTATTTTTAAAACCAGCTCCGGGCTCTGCGCCTGGTGCTGGTGCAAAAAATACGGGGGACAAAAAGAGTAGGGTCCCCCATTATTTTTACACCAGCATCGGGCTCCACTAGCTGGACAGATAATGCCACAGCCGGGGGTCACTTTTATACAGTGCCCTGCGGCCGTGGCATTAAATATCCAACTAGTCACCCCTGGCCGGGGTACCCTGGGGGAGTGGGGACCCCTTCAATCAAGGGGTCCCCCCCCCCAGCCACCCAAGGGCCAGGGGTGAAGCCCGAGGCTGTCCCCCCCATCCAAGGGCTGCGGATGGGAGGCTGATAGCCTTGAGAAAATTGAAAGAATATTGTTTTTTCCAGTAGTACTACAAGTCCCAGCAAGCCTCCCCCGCAATCTGGTACTTTGAGAACCACAAGTACCAGCATGCGGGAGAAAAACGGGCCCGCTGGTACCTGTAGTTCTACTGGGAAAAAAATACCCAAATAAAAACAGGACACAGACACCGTGAAAGTATAACTTTATTTCACACCTGCCGACACACAAATACTTACCTATGTTGACACGAAGCAGTCGGTCCTCTTCTCCAAGTAGAATCCACGGGTACCTGAAAATAAAAGATAATTATACTCACCTGATCCAGGTTCCAGATTAAATCCACGTACTTGGCAAAACAACAAACCGAACACCCGGACCAGACGGACTGAAAGGGGTCCCATGTTTACACATGGGACCCCTTTCCACGAATGCAGACATCCGAATCTCGCGGGAATCCGACAGCGGGATGATGACGTTCGGGCGCGCTCGGGCTAGCCGAGCAAGGCGGGAAGGTTCGAACCTGCCTCGGACCCATGTAAAATGGGTGAAGTTCGGGGGGTCCGGATTCCGACGAACCGAACCCACTCATCACTAGTATGTACGTGTGTGTCAGGTGCCGTGCGCGTACGTACGTACGTACGTACGTACGTACGTACGTACGTACGTGTGTCAGGTGTCGTGCGTGTACGTGTGTGTGTGTGTCAGGTGGCGCGTACCTACATGTGTGTATGTCAGGTGCTGTGCATGTGTGTACGTACACGCGTGTATGTGTCAGGTGCCGCGCGTGTACGTGTGTGTGTGTGTGTGCCAGTGTGCCAGGAGCCACGCGTGTACATGCGTGAGGGTGTCAGGAGCCGCGCGTATACGTACATACGTGTAAGTTTCAGGTGCCGCGCGTATACATACGTGTGTGTGTCAGGAGCCGAGCGTGTACGTACATGTGTGTGTGTCAGGAGCAATGCGCGTGTGTGTCAGGAGCCACACGTGTGCATACGTGTGTGTGTCAGGTGCCACACATGTACGTACGTACGTACGTACGTGTGTGTGTGTGTGTGTGTGTGTGTGTGTCAGGTGCCGCGCGTGTACGTGTGTGTGTCAAGTGCCGCGTGTGTACGTACGTATGTGTGTGCCTGGAGCCGCGCGTGTACATACATGTGTGTGTGTGTGTCTCAGGTGCTGTACGTGTATGTGTGTGTCTCAGGTGCTGCACGTGTATATGTGTGTATTTCAGGTGCTGCATTTGTATGCGTCAGCTGCCACGTGGGTGTCAGGTGTTGAGCGTGTATGTGTTTGTGTCAGCTGTCGCATCTGTATGTGTGTGACTGTCAGGTGCTGCGCGTGTATGTGTGTGTCAGGTGCTGTTCATGTATGTGGGAGTGGCAGGTGCTGCATGTGTATATATGTGTGAGTGGCAGGTGCTGCGTGTGTATACGAGTGTGTGTGAGGTGCTGCGAGTGTATGTGTGTGTTAGGTGCTCTGAGTGTATATGATTGTGTGTCAGGTGCTGTGCGTGTGTGCGTTAAATGCCACATGTATATATGTGTGTCAGGTGCTGTGTGTGTGTGTGTGTGTCAGGTGCTGCATGTTTGTATGTGTGTGTGTGTGTGTCAGGTGCTGCATGTCTGTATGTGTGTGTGTGTCAGGCGCTGCATGTCTCTCTGTGTGTGTGTGTGTGTGTGTGTGTGTCAGGTGCTGCATGTCTGTATATGTGTGTGGGTGTGTCAGGTGATGCATGTCTGTGTGTGTGGGTGTGTCAGGTGATGCATGTGTGTGTGTGTGGGTGTGTCAAGTGCTGCATGTCTGTGGGTGTGTGTGTGTGTGTCAGGTGCTGCATGTCTGCGTGTGTGTGTGTCAGGCGCTGTATGTCTGCGTATGTGTGTCAGGCGCTGCATATCTGTGTCAGGTGCTGTGTGTGTGTGTGTGTGCGTGTCTGTCAGGTGCTGGCGTGTCTGCGTGTGTGTCAGGTGCTGCGTGTCTGCGTGTGTGTCAGGCGCTGCGTGTCTGCGTGTGTGTCAGGCGCTGCGTGTCTGCGTGTGTGTCAGGCGCTGTGTGTCTGCGTGTGTGTCAGGCGCTGCGTGTCTGCGTGTGTGTCAGGCGCTGCGTGTCTGCGTGTGTGTCAGGCGCTGCGTGTGTGTCAGGCGCTGCGTGCGTGTCAGGCGCTGCGTGCGTGTCAGGCGCTGCGTGTCTGCGTGTGTGTCAGGCGCTGCGTGTCTGCGTGTGTGTCAGGCGCTGCGTGTGTGTCAGGCGCTGCGTGTCTGCGTGTGTGTCAGGCGCTGCGTGTGTGTCAGGCGCTGCGTGTGTGTCAGGCGCTGCGTGTGTGTCAGGCGCTGCGTGTCTGCGTGTGTGTCAGGCGCTGCGTGTCTGCGTGTGTGTCAGGCGCTGCGTGTCTGTGTGTCAGGTGCTGCGTGTGTGTGTCAGGTGCTGCGTGTGTGTGTGTCAGATGCTGCGTGTCTGCGTGTGTGTCAGGTGCTGCGTGTGAGCATGTCAGGTGCTGCGTGTGTCAGGAGCATGTGAGTGTCAGGTGCGTGTGTGTGTCAGGCGCTGCGTGTGTCAGGCGCTGCGTGTGCGTGTGTCAGGCGCTGCCTGTGCGTCAGGCGCTGCGTGTCTGTGTGTGTCAGGCGCTGCGTGTCTGTGTGTGTCAGCGCTGCGTGTGTGTCAGGCGCTGCCTGTGCGTGTGTGCCAGGCGCTGCCTGTGCGTGTGTGCCAGGCGCTGCCTGTGCGTGTGTGCCAGGCGCCGCGTGTCTGTCAGGCGCCACGTGTGCGTCAGGCGCCGCGTGTGCATCAGGCGCCGCGTGTCTATGTGCGTCAGGCGCCGCGTGTGAGTGTGTGCGTGTGTGTCAGGTCCGTGTGAGTGTCAGGTGCTGCGTCTGTGTGTGCGTGTGTCAGGTGCTGCGTGTGTGTCAGGTGCTGCGTGTGAGTGTGTGCGCGTGTGTCAGGTCCGTGTGAGTGTCAGGTGCTGTGTGTGTGTGTGTCAGGTGCTGTGTGTGTGCGTGTGTGTCAGGTGCTGTGTGTGTGTGTGTGTCAGGTGCTGTGTGTGTGCGTGTGTGTCAGGCGCTGCATATGCGTATGCGTGTCAGGCGTTGCATGTCTGTGTGTGTCAGGCGCTGCGTGTCTGGGGGGGGGTGGCTGGACACACAGCAGAGAGGGGGGGGGGTGGCTGGACACACAGCAGAGAGGGGAGGGTGACCGGACACACGGCAGGGAGGGGAGGGGGTAGGGGGTGGCCGAACACAGCGGGAAGAGGGGGGAGTTGCCGAACACACAGCAGGGGAGGGTAGGGGATGGTGGCCAGACAAACAGCAGGGGAGGGGAGGGGGGGGGAGGGTAGGCCGGACACACAGCAGGTGAGGGGGGGGGGGTGGCCGGACACACAGCAGGGAGGAGGGGTAGGCAGGACACACAGCAGGGGAGGGGAGGGTGGCCGGACAAACAGCAGGGAGGGGGGGGGTAGGCCGGACACACAGCAGGGGAGGGGGGGTGGCTGGACACACAGCAGGTGAGGGGGGTGCTGGACACACAGCAGGTGAGGGGGGGGGGGCTGGACACACAGCAAGTGAGGGGGGGGGCTGGACACACAGCAGGTGAGGGGGAGGGCTGGACACACAGCAGGTGAGGGGGGGGGCTGGACACACAGTAGGTGAGGGGGGGGGCTGGACACACAGCAGGTGAGGGGGGGGGGGGCTGGACACACAGCAGGTGAGGGGGGGGGCTGGACACACAGCAGGTGAGGGGGGGGGGGCTGGACACGCAGCAGGTGAGGGGGGGGGGGCTGGACACGCAGCAGGGGAGGGGGGGGGTATGCCGGACACACAGCAGGGGAGGGGAGGGTGGCCGGACACACAGCAGGGGAGGGGAGGGTGGCCGGACACACAGCAGGGGAGGGGAGGGTGGCCGGACAAACAGCAGAGAGGGGGGGGGGGTAGGCCGGACACACAGCAGGGGAGGAGGGGGGGGCTGGACACACAGCAGGTGAGGGGGGGGGGCTGGACACACAGCAGGTGAGGGGGGGGTAGGCCGGACACACAGCAGGGAGGGGAGGGGGGGGGGGTAGGCCGCCGGACACACAGCAGGGGAGGGGAGGGTGGCCGGACAAACAGCAGGGGAGGGGGGGGTAGGCCGGACACACAGCAGGTGAGGGGGGGGGCGGTGGCTGGACACACAGCAGGTGAGGGGGGGGGGTCTGGACACACAGCAGGGAGGGGGGGGGGTAGGCCGGACAAACAGCAGGGAGTGGGGGGGGGTAGGCCGGACACACAGCAGGGAGGGGGGGGGGGTAGGCCGGACACACAGCAGGTGAGGGGGGGTGGGGTGGCTGGACACACAGCAGGGAGGGGGGGGGGTGGGCCGGACACACAGCAGGTGAGGGGGGGGGGTGGACACACAGCAGGTGAGGGGGGGGGCTGGACACACAGCAGGTGAGGGGGGGGTAGGCCGGACACACAGCAGGTGAGGGGGGGGTGGCTGGACACACAGCAGGGAGGGAAGGGGGTAGGGGGGTTGCCTTATTATAATAACCGTGTGGGGGAGGAGTCTGCGGCAGTGGGTGAATGAGATGTGGGGGCAGGCTGCTAAGGGTGCAGGGGAGGAGGGGAAGGGAGCCGGATGGATCTGAATGTGAGCCGCACGTAAGGGACCATACTGATCCTCCCCACCTCAGCCCGCTGGTGCTGCTGCTGCTGCCTGACTTCTTCCGTGCAGCACAGCTGTCTTCTCCGGCTGCCGCTCCCGCACCCGCTTCAGGTGTGGGGGTACCACACCGCTCAGTAGGCAAGCGCTGTCAGTCAGGAGTCAGCGCTGCACCGGATGTCTCTTCTGGATGTCCTCTGACTTTCTCCTGCGGCGCAACTCCAGCTATTCCTCCCGCTGCGGCTCCCACTTCGGGTAAGGGGACCATATTGCTCAGTAGTGAGCACTTTCGGTAAGCCTGCGGCTGCTATGCCGCTACCCCTCTCCTCCACAGTCCTAATGGGTCGCTGCAGTCTGTAAGGGACCGCAGGTGTACACACCCAGGAACCGCTGGCTCTCCTCCCGCCGCCAGCAGCTACTTTTATAACCTCAGCCTGCACGAGACCCCTTCCCTCACTCACTCTCGCTCTCCTGGCGGCCACTGCGCCGCAACAAATTGAAAAGCCCTATCTCTATAATGGGGCATATTTCTCTTAATTAAAAAAACCCTATAACTTTCTGAAAAACCACAACCCCAAAAGGCACTACACTGGGGCATACTCTATCTAGTAAAACAAACCCCAAGTCTTAATTCGTCCTCTATCCGGAGTTATGCCTTCCCAAAAAATATCTAATTCACTCTATAGGAAAACGGTGTCAAAAAGCCACAAAGGAAGTCACAGAAAAAAACTGACAGTTGGAACTTTAGGTTACTCCCAATTCCTCATTTTTTATTATTTTGCATGCAGCACCGGGTAACGATTCTACACGCCCATGCCAAATTTCAGCTCAGTACGTCCAATCAGTTTTGAGGTGTAGCCCCTCAAACACCATGCCCCCATCTCAGAAGTTCCCTATGGGAGAATTCCGTTTGTTCGATTCAGCCTTAATATAAGGGCACGACCGTGCCCTTATATATTATCTATCTATCTATCTATCTATCTATCTATCTATCTATCGTATGTGTGTGTATATATACATCTATACATACATGCGCTAACACCTGGACATACACTGATGTACCCACACCTAATATCCATTAGAGATGAGCGGGTTCGGTTTCTTTGAATCCGAACCCGCACGAACTTCACTTTTTTTTTCACGGGTCCGAGCGACTCGGATCTTCCCGCCTTGCTCGGTTAACCCGAGCGCGCCCGAACGTCATCATGACGCTGTCGGATTCTCGCGAGACTCGGATTCTATATAAGGAGCCGCGCGTCGCCGCCATTTTCACACGTGCATTGAGATTGATAGGGAGAGGACGTGGCTGGCGTCCTCTCCATTAGAATAGATTAGAAGAGAGAGAGAGAGATTGTGCAGACAGAGTTTACCACAGTGACCAGTGCAGTTGTTGTTAAGTTAACTTTTATTTAATATATCCGTTCTCTGCTATATCCGTTCTCTGCCTGAAAAAAACGATACACAGCAGTCACACAGTGTGACTCAGTCTGTGTGCACTCAGCTCAGCCCAGTGTGCTGCACATCAATGTATAAAAGCTTATAATAATTGTGGGGGAGACTGGGGAGCACTGCAGGTTGTTATAGCAGGAGCCAGGAGTACATAATATTATATTAATTTAAAATTAAACAGTGCACACTTTTGCTGCAGGAGTGCCACTGCCAGTGTGACTAGTGGTGACCAGTGCCTGACCACCAGTATAGTAGTATATTGTTGTATACTATCTCTTTATCAACCAGTCTATATTAGCAGCAGACACAGTACAGTGCGAGTTCACGGCTGTGGCTACCTCTGTGTCGGCAGTCGGCACTCGGCAGGCAGTCCGTCCATCCATAATTGTATAATTATATACCACCTAACCGTGGTATTTTTTTTTCTTTCTTTATACCGTCGTCATAGTCATACTAGTTGTTACGAGTATACTACTATCTCTTTATCAACCAGTGTACAGTGCGGTAGTTCGCGGCTGTGGCTACCTCTGTGTCGGCAGTCGGCAGGCAGTCCGTCCATCCATAATTGTATTATTATAATATATACCACCTAACCGTGGTTTTTTTTTCATTCTTTATACCGTCATAGTGTCATACTAGTTGTTACGAGTATACTACTATCTCTTTATCAACCAGTGTACAGTGCGGTAGTTCACGGCTGTGGCTACCTCTGTGTCGGCAGTCGGCAGGCAGTCCGTCCATCCATAATTGTATTATAATATATACCACCTAACCGTGGTTTTTTTTTCATTCTTTATACCGTCATAGTGTCATACTAGTTGTTACGAGTATACTACTATCTCTTTATCAACCAGTGTACAGTGCGGTAGTTCACGGCTGTGGCTACCTCTGTGTCGGCAGTCGGCAGGCAGTCCGTCCATCCATAATTGTATTATAATATATACCACATAACCGTGGTTTTTTTTTTCATTCTTTATACCGTCATAGTCAGTCATACTAGTTGTTACGAGTATACTACTATCTCTTTATCAACCAGTGTACAGTGCGGTAGTTCACGGCTGTGGCTACCTCTGTGTCGGCACTCGGCAGGCAGTCCGTCCATCCATAATTGTATTATAATATATACCACCTAACCGTGGTTTTTTTTTCATTCTTTATACCGTCATAGTGTCATACTAGTTGTTACGAGTATACTACTATCTCTTTATCAACCAGTGTACAGTGCGGTAGTTCACGGCTGTGGCTACCTCTGTGTCGGCAGTCGGCAGGCAGTCCGTCCATCCATAATTGTATTATAATATATACCACCTAACCGTGGTTTTTTTTTCATTCTTTATACCGTCATAGTCAGTCATACTAGTTGTTACGAGTATACTACTATCTCTTTATCAACCAGTGTACAGTGCGGTAGTTCACGGCTGTGGCTACCTCTGTGTCGGCACTCGGCAGGCAGTCCGTCCATCCATAATTGTATTATAATATATACCACCTAACCGTGGTTTTTTTTTCATTCTTTATACCGTCATAGTGTCATACTAGTTGTTACGAGTATACTACTATCTCTTTATCAACCAGTGTACAGTGCGGTAGTTCACGGCTGTGGCTACCTCTGTGTCGGCAGTCGGCAGGCAGTCCGTCCATCCATAATTGTATTATAATATATACCACCTAACCGTGGTTTTTTTTTCATTCTTTATACCGTCATAGTGTCATACTAGTTGTTACGAGTATACTACTATCTCTTTATCAACCAGTGTACAGTGCGGTAGTTCACGGCTGTGGCTACCTCTGTGTCGGCAGTCGGCAGGCAGTGCGTCCATCCATAATTGTATTATAATATATACCACCTAACCGTGGTTTTTTTTTCATTCTTTATACCGTCATAGTCAGTCATACTAGTTGTTACGAGTATACTACTATCTCTTTATCAACCAGTGTACAGTGCGGTAGTTCACGGCTGTGGCTACCTCTGTGTCGGAACTCGGCAGGCAGTCCGTCCATCCATAATTGTATTACAATATATACCACCTAACCGTGGTTTTTTTTTCATTCTTTATACCGTCATAGTCAGTCATACTAGTTGTTACGAGTATACTACTATCTCTTTATCAACCAGTGTACAGTGCGGTAGTTCACGGCTGTGGCTACCTCTGTGTCGGAACTCGGCAGGCAGTCCGTCCATCCATAATTGTATTATTATAATATATACCACCTAACCGTGGTTTTTTTTTCATTCTTTATACCGTCATAGTGTCATACTAGTTGTTACGAGTATACTACTATCTCTTTATCAACCAGTGTACAGTGCGGTAGTTCACGGCTGTGGCTACCTCTGTGTCGGCACTCGGCAGGCAGTCCGTCCATCCATAATTGTATTACAATATATACCACCTAACCGTGGTTTTTTTATACCACCTAACCGTGGCAGTCCGTCCATAATTGTATACTAGTATCCAATCCATCCATCTCCATTGTTTACCTGAGGTGCCTTTTAGTTCTGCCTATAAAATATGGAGAACAAAAAAGTTGAGGTTCCAAAATTAGGGAAAGATCAAGATCCACTTCCACCTCGTGCTGAAGCTGCTGCCACTAGTCATGGCCGAGACGATGAAATGCCAGCAACGTCGTCTGCCAAGGCCGATGCCCAATGTCATAGTACAGAGCATGTCAAATCCAAAACACCAAATATCAGAAAAAAAAAGGACTCCAAAACCTAAAATAAAATTGTCGGAGGAGAAGCGTAAACTTGCCAATATGCCATTTACCACACGGAGTGGCAAGGAACGGCTGAGGCCCTGGCCTATGTTCATGGCTAGTGGTTCAGCTTCACATGAGGATGGAAGCACTCAGCCTCTCGCTAGAAAACTGAAAAGACTCAAGCTGGCAAAAGCACCGCAAAGAACTGTGCGTTCTTTGAAATCCCAAATCCACAAGGAGAGTCCAATCGTGTCGTTTGCGATGCCTGACCTTCCCAACACTGGACGTGAAGAGCATGCGCCTTCCACTATTTGCATGCCCCCTGCAAGTGCTGGAAGGAGCACCCGCAGTCCAGTTCCTGATAGTCAGATTGAAGATGTCAGTGTTGAAGTACACCAGGATGAGGAGGATATGGGTGTTGCTGGCGCTGGGGAGGAAATTGACCAGAAGGATTCTGATGGTGAGGTGGTTTGTTTAAGTCAGGCACCCGGGGAGACACCTGTTGTCCGTGGGAGGAATATGGCCGTTGACATGCCAGGTGAAAATACCAAAAAAATCAGCTCTTCGGTGTGGAGGTATTTCACCAGAAATGCGGACAACAGGTGTCAAGCCGTGTGTTCCCTTTGTCAAGCTGTAATAAGTAGGGGTAAGGACGTTAACCACCTCGGAACATCCTCCCTTATACGTCACCTGCAGCGCATTCATAATAAGTCAGTGACAAGTTCAAAAACTTTGGGTGACAGCGGAAGCAGTCCACTGACCAGTAAATCCCTTCCTCTTGTAACCAAGCTCACGCAAACCACCCCACCAACTCCCTCAGTGTCAATTTCCTCCTTCCCCAGGAATGCCAATAGTCCTGCAGGCCATGTCACTGGCAAGTCTGACGAGTCCTCTCCTGCCTGGGATTCCTCCGATGCATCCTTGCGTGTAACGCCTACTGCTGCTGGCGCTGCTGTTGTTGCCGCTGGGAGTCGATGGTCATCCCAGAGGGGAAGTCGTAAGCCCACTTGTACTACTTCCAGTAAGCAATTGACTGTTCAACAGTCCTTTGCGAGGAAGATGAAATATCACAGCAGTCATCCTACTGCAAAGCGGATAACTGAGTCCTTGACAACTATGTTGGTGTTAGACGTGCGTCCGGTATCCGCCGTTAGTTCACAGGGAACTAGACAATTTATTGAGGCAGTGTGCCCCCGTTACCAAATACCATCTAGGTTCCACTTCTCTAGGCAGGCGATACCGAGAATGTACACGGACGTCAGAAAAAGACTCACCAGTGTCCTAAAAAATGCAGTTGTACCCAATGTCCACTTAACCACGGACATGTGGACAAGTGGAGCAGGGCAGGGTCAGGACTATATGACTGTGACAGCCCACTGGGTAGATGTATGGACTCCCGCCGCAAGAACAGCAGCGGCGGCACCAGTAGCAGCATCTCGCAAACGCCAACTCTTTCCTAGGCAGGCTACGCTTTGTATCACCGCTTTCCAGAATACGCACACAGCTGAAAACCTCTTACGGCAACTGAGGAAGATCATCGCGGAATGGCTTACCCCAATTGGACTCTCCTGTGGATTTGTGGCATCGGACAACGCCAGCAATATTGTGTGTGCATTAAATATGGGCAAATTCCAGCACGTCCCATGTTTTGCACATACCTTGAATTTGGTGGTGCAGAATTTTTTAAAAAACGACAGGGGTGTGCAAGAGATGCTGTCGGTGGCCAGAAGAATTGCGGGACACTTTCGGCGTACAGGCACCACGTACAGAAGACTGGAGCACCACCAAAAACTACTGAACCTGCCCTGCCATCATCTGAAGCAAGAAGTGGTAACGAGGTGGAATTCAACCCTCTATATGCTTCAGAGGTTGGAGGAGCAGCAAAAGGCCATTCAAGCCTATACAATTGAGCACGATATAGGAGATGGAATGCACCTGTCTCAAGTGCAGTGGAGAATGATTTCAACGTTGTGCAAGGTTCTGATGCCCTTTGAACTTGCCACACGTGAAGTCAGTTCAGACACTGCCAGCCTGAGTCAGGTCATTACCCTCATCAGGCTTTTGCAGAAGAAGCTGGAGGCATTGAAGAAGGAGCTAACACGGAGCGATTCCGCTAGGCATGTGGGACTTGTGGATGCAGCCCTTAATTCGCTTAACAAGGATTCACGGGTGGTCAATCTGTTGAAATCAGAGCACTACATTTTGGCCACCGTGCTCGATCCTAGATTTAAAGCCTACCTTGGATCTCTCTTTCCGGCAGACACAGGTCTGCTGGGGTTGAAAGACCTGCTGGTGACAAAATTGTCAAGTCAAGCGGAACGCGACCTGTCAACATCTCCTCCTTCACATTCTCCCGCAACTGGGGGTGCGAGGAAAAGGCTCAGAATTCCGAGCCCACCCGCTGGCGGTGATGCAGGGCAGTCTGGAGCGACTGCTGATGCTGACATCTGGTCCGGACTGAAGGACCTGACAACGATTACGGACATGTCGTCTACTGTCACTGCATATGATTCTCTCAACATTGATAGAATGGTGGAGGATTATATGAGTGACCGCATCCAAGTAGGCACGTCACACAGTCCGTACTTATACTGGCAGGAAAAAGAGGCAATTTGGAGGCCCTTGCACAAACTGGCTTTATTCTACCTAAGTTGCCCTCCCACAAGTGTGTACTCCGAAAGAGTGTTTAGTGCCGCCGCTCACCTTGTCAGCAATCGGCGTACGAGGTTACATCCAGAAAATGTGGAGAAGATGATGTTCATTAAAATGAATTATAATCAATTCCTCCGCGGAGACATTGACCAGCAGCAATTGCCTCCACAAAGTACACAGGGAGCTGAGATGGTGGATTCCAGTGGGGACGAATTGATAATCTGTGAGGAGGGGGATGTACACGGTGATATATCGGAGGGTGAAGATGAGGTGGACATCTTGCCTCTGTAGAGCCAGTTTGTGCAAGGAGAGATTAATTGCTTCTTTTTTGGGGGGGGTCCAAACCAACCCGTCATATCAGTCACAGTCGTGTGGCAGACCCTGTCACTGAAATGATGGGTTGGTTAAAGTGTGCATGTCCTGTTTTGTTTATACAACATAAGGGTGGGTGGGAGGGCCCAAGGATAATTCCATCTTGCACCTCTTTTTTCTTTTCTTTTTCTTTGCATCATGTGCTGATTGGGGAGGGTTTTTTGGAAGGGACATCCTGCGTGACACTGCAGTGCCACTCCTAGATGGGCCCGGTGTTTGTGTCGGCCACTAGGGTCACTAATCTTACTCACACAGCTACCTCATTGCGCCTCTTTTTTTCTTTGCATCATGTGCTGTTTGGGGAGGGTTTTTTGGAAGGGACATCCTGCGTGACACTGCAGTGCCACTCCTAGATGTGCCCGGTGTTTGTGTCGGCCACTAGGGTCGCTAATCTTACTCACACAGTCAGCTACCTCATTGCGCCTCTTGTTTTCTTTGCGTCATGTGCTGTTTGGGGAGGGTTTTTTGGAAGGGCCATCCTGCGTGACACTGCAGTGCCACTCCTAGATGGGCCCGGTGTTTGTGTCGGCCACTAGGGTCGCTAATCTTACTCACACAGCTACCTCATTGCGCCTCTTTTTTTCTTTGCGTCATGTGCTGTTTGGGGAGGGTTTTTTGGAAGGGACATCCTGCGTGACACTGCAGTGCCACTCCTAGATGGGCCCGGTGTTTGTGTCGGCCACTAGGGTCGCTTATCTTACTCACACAGCGACCTCGGTGCAAATTTTAGGACTAAAAATAATATTGTGAGGTGTGAGGTATTCAGAATAGACTGAAAATGAGTGTAAATTATGGTTTTTGAGGTTAATAATACTTTGGGATCAAAATGACCCCCAAATTCTATGATTTAAGCTGTTTTTTAGTGTTTTTGGAAAAAAACACCCGAATCCAAAACACACCCGAATCCGACAAAAATAATTCGGTGAGGTTTTGCCAAAACGCGTTCGAACCCAAAACACGGCCGCGGAACCGAACCCAAAACCAAAACACAAAACCCGAAAAATTTCAGGCGCTCATCTCTAATATCCATACATACACGCCCTGACACCTGGACATACACCAACATTCCCACACCTGCATCTATACATACACATGCTGACACCTGGACATACACCAACATACAAGCACCTGCATCTATATATACACGCGCTGACAAATGGACATACACCGACGTACCCACACTTGCATCTATACATACATGCACTGACATCTGGACATACAAGCACCTGCATCTATACATACACGCGCTGACACCTGAACCTACACTGACCTTCCCACACCTGCATCTATACATACACATTCTGACACCTGGACATACACAGACGTACCCACACCTGCATCTATACATACACGCGTTGACACCTGGACGTACACTGACGTACACACACCTACATCTATATATGCATGGATGCAAATGTGGGTACGTCTGTATACGTCCCGGTGTTAGCATGTGTATGTATAGATGTTAGGTGTGGGTACATCAGTGTATGTCCAGGTGTCAGCACATGTATGTATAGATTCACATGTGGGTAAGCCGGTGTACGTCCACGTGTCAGCATGTGTAGGTATAGATGCAGGTGTGGGTACGTTGGTGTACGTTTAGGGGTCAGCGTGTTAATGTATAGATGTTGGTGTGTATGTCAGTGTACGTACAGATATAGGTGTGTGTGTGTGTGTGTGTGTATGTATGTATGTATGTATATGTATAGAGGAAGGTGTGATACATACATATAACACATACATGATAGATACATACATATATCACACACACGATAGATAGATAGATAGATAGATAGATAGATAGATAGATAGATAGATAGATAGATAGATAGATAAAACACATACATACAAGATAGATACATACATACATACATACATACATGATAGATACATATATATACACACACATACGATAGATAGATAGATAGATAGATAGATAGATAGATAGATAGATAGATAGATAGATAGATAGATAGATAGATAGATAGATAGAATGATAGATACATATATATACACACACATACGATAGATAGATAGATAGATAGATAGATAGATAGATAGATAGATAGATACATACATATATATATATATATATATATATATATCTATCACAAACATATATGATTCATACATATATCACACACACATACATGATACATACATGAGAAAGACCTGGGATGGTGATGAGGCCAGGGCCCCCTGCTGATGTTGCGTTGAGGAAGGCAGTGTTCCAGGGCGGATGCCAGTCGGGGAGAGCGCCGCGCAGCCCGGGAAAAATACTGCTGAGGAGCTACATCTGGAAGAGCCCCTGGGAGGGAGAGTGCCACATGCCCCATCCTGCGCGGCAGACTCTGCAGGCCTGCACATGGGAAGGGAGGTCTCTGGCCACACGTACTCACCCTTCTGCTGAAGCCCCGCTGCTGTCCCCATCAGCGCTCTCCAGCGGGGAGCGGGGCCAGGATGAACCTCAACCTGTGAGAACTATCTTCATGATCAAGAGATCTCATATGCAAGATAAGTATGTGTTGGGATAGGGCTGGGGAGGGTGGCTGCTCGGGCACACCCCCGTCAAGTTAAGGAGATTTAACTGAGGAAGCGCAAGGGAACTCTCGTCTGGGGACAACAACTGCAGGGAGACCACATCTTTTCAGATGAACATGGGAGGGCGGAAGGCTGCCTAATACTGAAGCACCCTCAGACATTAAACCATATGCAACAACTATTGCAAGCATTCCTGGGGGAAGGTCTGCAGCAGACGGATTTGCATACGGTGATGTCATCCAAGCAGTGGGCCAAAGTTGGCTGGAACCCTCATCTGTATATGAAAAGAGAAAAGGGGCATGCAGGGCATGGCGGCCTTTTGCGGCGCTTGGATAACCCCAAGTTTGCATTAAACACCCCCACCCTCCTTCGGTGTGGGGCTCATGTTGGCCATGCCCAAGCCCCTGAAGCATTCAAGCTGATTTCTTGCAGCAGCTGGGCACTGTAACAGCTTCAGAGCTGCTCTACAAGACAAGTAAAAGGGTGTGGGCCCTGCAGCACCACCTGTAGTTTGCATACACACATATATAGGACAGCATCTCTTATATGCCCCAGGGTCAATAAAATAGTATCCTTGTCTAGGCTATCCATCCCCTCAGATAAGGTATTTGTCCATGCCGCTACAGCACTACACACCCAGTCCGACGCAATTGCCGGTCTGAGTAAGGTACCTGAAAGTGTATAAATGGACTTCAGGGTAATCTCCTGTTTGCGGTCAGCACACTCTTTGAGGGTAGCCGTATCCTGGGACGGGAGGGCTACCTTCTTGGATAAGCGTGTTAATGCTTTGTCCACCCTAGGGGAGGATTCCCATCGTAACCTATCCGTTGATGGGAAAGGATACGCCATAAGAATCCTTTTGGAAATCTGCAGTCTTTTATCTGGAGATTCCCAAGCTTTTTCACATAACTCGTTCAGCTCGTGTGAGGGGGGAAAGGTTACCTCAGGCTTCTTTCCCTTGTACATATGTACCCTCTTGTCAGCGACAGGGGGTTCCTCTGTGATGTGCAAAACATCTTTTATTGCCATAATCAAAAATCGAATGGATTTTGCCAATTTTGGCTGTAACTTTGCATCATCGTAATCGACACTGGAGTCAGAATCCGTGTCGGTATCTGTGTCAACAATCTGGGATAGTGGGCGCTTATGAGACCCTGACAGTCCCTGCAACATAGGATCAGGCATGGGTTGAAACCCTGACTGTCCCAAAGCTTCTGCCTTGTCTAATCTTTTGTGCAATGAGTTTACACTAGCATTTAAAACATTCCACATATCCATCCAATCAGCTGTCGGCGGAGACACCACATTCATTTGCTCCCGCTCCTCTCTAATATAGCCTTCTTCCTCAGACATGTCGACACACGTGTACCGACACACTTCACACACAGGGAATGCTTTTTCTGAAGACAGTTTCCCCACAAGGCCCTTTGGAGAGACAGAGAGAGTATGCCAGCACACCCCCCAGCGCTATATAACCCAGGAATAAAACAGTAACTTAATGTTTGCCCAGTAGTGCTGCTGTATGTAATTTGCGAATTATGTGCCCCCCCCCCCCCCTCTTTTCAACCCTCTTGTCTAACGTGGTATAAGCAGGGTAGAGTCCGGGGAGCTTCCTCTCAGCGGTGCTGTGGAGAAAAAATGGCGCTGGTGAGTGCTGAGGGAGAAGCCCCGCCCCCTCGGAGGCGGGCTTCTGTCCCGCTTAAACTGTAAAATTGGTGGGGGCTTATACATATATAAAGTGCCCAGCTGTATATATGTTATATTTTTGCGAAAGAGGTTTATATTGCTGCCCAGGGCGCCCCCCCTGCGCCCTGCACCCTTACAGTGACCGGAGTATGTGAGGTGTATGGGAGCAAAGGCGCACAGCTGCAGTGCTGTGCGTTACCTCAGTGAAGATCATGAAGTCTTCTGCCGCCTCTGAAGTCTTCTTTTCTTCTCATACTCACCCGGCTTCTATCTTCCGGCTCTGCGAGGGGGACGGCGGCGCGGCTCTGGGACGGACGGCGAGGGTGAGATCCTGCGTACCAATCCCACTGGAGCTAATGGTGTCCAGTAGCCTAAGAAGCAGGACCTTGCAACTCAGAGAGTAGGGCTGCTTCTCTCCCCTCAGTCCCTCGATGAGGGAGTCTGTTGCCAGCAGTGCTCCCTGAAAATTAAAAACCTAACAAAATACTTTCTGTCAGAAAGCTCAGGAGAGCTCCTGAAAAGCACCCAGTCTCCACTGGGTACAGTATCAAACTGAGGTCTGGAGGAGGGGCATAGAGGGAGGAGCCAGTGCACACCCAGAACTAAAGTCTTTCTTAAAGTGCCCATGTCTCCTGCAGAGCCCGTCTATGCCCATGGTCCTTACGGAGTCCCCAGCATCCTCTAGGACGTTAGAGAAAATAGGATTTTAATACCTACCGGTAAATCCTTTTCTCTTAGTCCGTAGAGGATGCTGGGCACCCGTCCCAGTGCGTACTGTGTCTGCAGTTATTAAATGGCCCTTAACTCCAGAACATTTATGTGGAGATGAAAACATCCAAGGAAGACTTGACCATCTTCCTTGGATGTTTTCCCCCTGTGTGACTGCTCTCCAGCCTCAGAGGGTTGCATCCGTGGTCCCTAGGATCCCGTCCTGGATCCCGAACCATCGCCCCTCTAGGTGGTGAGAACTGTGCAGCCACCAATGGAGTGAGATTCTGGTCTTGGAAGACAGGATTATCCTCCGGTGCATGTGTAGGTGGGATCCGGACCACTTGTCCAACAGGTCCCACTGGAACACTCTGGCATGGAACCTGCCAAACTGAATGGCCTCGTAGGCCGCAACCATCTTCCCCAGCAACTGAATGCATTGATGGATTAACACTCTTGCTGGTTTCAGAATTTGTTTGACCAGACTCTGGATCTCCAGAGCCTTTCCACTAGAAGAAAACCTCTTCTGTGTCCAGTATCACTCCCAAAAACAACATCCGCGTCATTGGGACCAACTGCGATTTTGGCAAGTTTAGGAGCCAACCATGTTGTTGAAGAACTGTCAGGGAGAGTAGATGTTTTGCACCAACTGGTCCCTGGATCTCGCCTTTATCAGGAGATCATCCAAGTACGGGATAATTGTGACTCCTTGCTTGCGAAGGAGAACCATCATTTCCGCCATCACCCTGGTGAAAATCCTCGGAGCCGTGGACAGACCAAACGGCAACGTCTGAAATTGGTAATGACAATCCTGAATTGCAAACCTCAGGTAGCTTGATGCAGTGGCTAAATGGGAACATATAAGTAGGCATCCTTTATGTCTACCAAAACCATGAAATCTCCTTTATCCCCCGGACTGGAGATCACTACCCTGAGAGATTCCATCTTGAAATTGAATTTCTTTAGGTAGAAATTAAGGGATTTCAGATTTAAGATTGGTCTGACTGAGCCGTCCGGCTTCGGGACCACGAAGAGGCTTGAATAAAAACCTTCTCCCTGCTGACTAAGGCTGATTTGAACAATCGGTGAGGGGGAACGTCTTGAAACCGCAGTTTGTACCCTTGGGACACTATTTGTAAAGCCCACGAGTCCAGGTCCGAATGAATCCAGAACTGACTGAAGAGTTTTAGACGTGCCCCCCACTGGTGCGGGCTCCTGCAAGAGAGCCCCAGCGTCATGCAGTGGATTTGGCAAAAGCAGAGGACGATCTCTGCTCCTGCGATCTTGAAGAGGCTACAGACCTCTTCCCTCTTTTCCTTCCTCTACCTGCAAAGAAAGGGGAATCTTAACTTCTTGCATATCTATTGGGCCGAAATGACTGCGTCAGATAATGATGCGTCTTCATCCGTTGAGAGGGAACATAGGGCAAGAAGGATGACTTACCTGCGGGAGCTGCCGAGATCAAATTAACTAGGCCGTCGCCAAACAAGGCTTCACCTTCATAGGGAAGAGACTCCCTTTCTTCTTGGAGTCAGCATCAGCATTCCCTTGGTGAATCCACAATGCCCTCCTATCCGAGACTGCCATGAAATTGGCCCGTGAGCACTTGTGCCCGGTGTAGGATTTTTAAATATGCGTAGTTTACTGTATGCAAAGGTTTAAAACCTTTTAGGAACTGAGATCTAAGGTGTATTACATGTAGTTTAAAAAAAACAAAAAAGGTTTATTTTATGGCAGTAGTTTCCAAACTGGGGTTCTTGCACTGGTAGCATAGTTTGGTGGTCCAGGACCAATTAAAATTATTTATACTTTATTAAATTGGCAAAACCATTCCCTCACAACATAACTGAACCTGAGGATGACATGCTATAAACACAATTTACTTAATTTTATATTTTTTTCTGAATTTCTCAATAAAAAAAACTTTGGCCTAGGGGTGCCGTGAAACAAATTGTGATACTCTAGGGCAGGGGTGTCAAACCCATGGGCCGCATGCCGCCCCCAATGCATCCTTTTGTGGCCCACAGGCCGGGGTCCGACAGGGGTCCTTTTGTGGCCCGATCACCTTGCTTAGAGCGAGGGCAGGAGAGTGCAGCCAGAGTCTTTGCTTTCTATGTGCGGCACCATCTTCCCGAAGAGATCACCGGGAAGATAGTGCCCCTTCCACTGGCTACAGCACAGGTATACTGGGGTGGGGTAGCAAACAGGGGGCCCCAATGGGCCCCTCCAGCAGTCCCTCTACCAAAACACGTCTTTTGGTGGTTTTGCGGTGTTGTTATAACTACATGGTGACGATACTGTAGCACAGAGATTTTCAACCATTTACAACTCACGTCACACAGAACAAGATTTAAATATTGACAAGGCACACTGAAATATAATGGTGATGCATGGTGCAGTATCGTGTCCTAGGATGTCATGTCGCAGCTTCTCCATAGGTAACGCCTGAACAGGCCCGGTGACAGGGGGGACAAAGGGGACACTTGTTCAGGGCTCCAAGTATTAAGAACAGAAATAATGGGGCCACAGTGCCAATATTGCTTTTTAAAGTGTATCCACCAACTGCTCAATTTAAGCAGGAAAACAATTAACAGGCCAACTAAACCCTCCCCCCTCCTTTTACCCCATCACTTTGTCCAGTCCCTGTGGTCCATACTGTATTGCCATTATTATGCATGTTGCTGTGCTGGCCCTTTTCTGAATGTCCCTGCCACCGCCACCGAAGAGCTGGATAGCCCAGTATGAAAACCACCTGCCGGCCTCACTGACGGTCCGAGTCAAAGGCTCCATTTTTTTTTAAAGATCCCTCTGCCAAGTTAAGGGGGGGTTGAGGGGTCCCCAGAGATATCAGTGTACTGGGCCCCGAGATTTCTGTTGCTGGCCCTGACCCTCAGGGGCGTCTCTACCCCTTGGCCAGGATGGCACTTGCCAGGGGCACCATCCAGCTGTGCCAACCGTGGCTAAGGGATAGAGTTCTGCAGTCTCGAAAGGGCGCTATGGCAATCAGCGTGGGACTGACCAATTAGACGGTGAGGGAAGGATACTGAAATTGTCCCAACCCAGTTACAGTTTGAAATGCCCCTCAACTGCTGTCCACTGCTTCACTCCTAGCTCTGCCCCTTTGAAATTATTAATCCCTACCCCCCGGTAGGCGGAGTTCTCCAGGCCCATACTCAGGAGTCACCACTGCTGTACATTATGTGCCGGTTGTAGAGGCAGAGCGGGGAACATCAGAGAACGCCACAAATTACACAGTGGGCAAGGAGATGGCTGGAGACAGCTGCACAGCCATGCCTTGCAAGTTCGAGAGAGCTGTTGAATTTCAGCACTTCAAGTCAGAGCCTGCCCCCTGCTGCCCAAGCAGTCCGTGACAGTTAGTGTCGAGGAGGGGGGGATTTGTGCATGTGTGCTATCAGTGTGTGTGTGGGGGGGTGGAGGATGTGTGTGACTGTGAGGGAGCTGTCAGTGTCAGTGGGGAGAGGAGCAGGAGGGAGTTGTCAGTGTGTGGAAGTGATGAGAGTTGTCAGTACTGGGGAAATGTGTGTGTGTGTGTACTAGATTTAGGAGTGTGTGTTTGTGAGAGGTTTCAGTTGGGGAATTAGAGTTCATACAGTAATTAAATGTTTTCATATTGAGAACTACATCTCCCAGCATATACAGTGTGCTGGGGATGCTAACAAGCTTTATTTAAAAGTTTAAAAAACATTGCTTTTATGACTGCAATGGTTAAAAAGGGAGAGCTATAAATCAATTTATCAGTTAATGATCGCAGTTTGAGCTGTTACATTTTACTGAACCACCTATCCCTCCACACTCACTACCTGTCCTCAGGATACATTTACCATCCCGGCAGACGGTATACCGGCGGTCATTTGACCGATGTTGGAATCCTGACACCACTTGGGAGACTGGTGCCGGCACACAGACAGCCAACATCCCGAAGGCGAGTATTGGAGGGAGGGTTAGGACCGGGGGAGGGGGTGTTAGGGAAGGCACTAGGAGGGGGGGGGGGGTTAGTCCTAGCTGCCACCCCCTGAGGGTTAGCCCTATCCGCCACCCCCCCCAGAGGGTTAGGATTAGGTATCATGTGACTGCTGGAATCCCGAGCGCCGGATGCCATACCCAACCCCCTTTACTTTTTCAGGCATTTCTATCTCTCCTCTCTCTATGGTGTTCCGATTGCCCACTTTCCCTTGTGCTTTTCTCTCTCTATCTCTCTCCTTTGTTTAGAGCATCAGTTTCTGTAGTCCACTTTATCCTTATTTTTTCCAGTGTTTCACTATCTCTCTGATGTAATGAGGATGTATGGTCTAGAGGGATCAGTAATGCATTGTACTGTATAGAGGCGTCAGGGATGTAGCGTAGGGTATAGAGGCGTCAGGGATGTAGCGTAGGTTATAGAGGCATCAGGAATGTAGCGTAGGGAATAGAGGCATCAGGGATGTAGCGTAGGGTATAGAGGCGTCAGGGATGTAGCATAGGGAATAGAGGCGTCAGGGATGTAGCGTAGGGAATAGAGGCGTCAGGGATTTAGCTTAGGGAATATAGGCATCAGGGATGTACTAGCAGGTATATAAAGGTCAGTGTACTGTATAGAGGGTAGAGATGAGCGGGTTCGGTTCCTCGGAATCCGAACCCGCCCGAACTTCAGGTTTTTTTACACGGGGCCGAGCGACTCGGATCTTCCCGCCTTGCTCGGTTAACCCGAGCGCGCCCGAACGTCATCATCCCGCTGTCGGATTCTCGCGAGGCTCGTATTCTATCGCGAGACTCGGATTCTATATAAGGAGCCGCGCGTCGCCGCCATTTTCACACGTGCATTGAGATTGATAGGGAGAGGACGTGGCTGGCGTCCTCTCCGTTTAGACTAGAGTACTAGAGAGAGACACAAATTTTGGGGAGCATATTATTAGGAGGAGTACTACTTGCTGCTGATAGTGTGACCAGTGACCACCAGTTTAATTAATCCGTTCTCAGCCTGAAAAAAAATGATACACAGTGTGACACAGTCACATACCATATCTGTGCTCAGCCCAGTGTGCTGCATTATATGTAATACTGTATATCATTATCTGACTGTGCTGAGTGCTCACTGCTCACACAGCTTAATTGTGGGGGAGACTGGGGAGCAGTTATAGCAGGAGTACATATTTTAAGTACAGTGCACACTTTTGCTGCCAGAGTGCCACTGCCAGTGTGACTGACCAGTGACCACTGACCACCAGTATTGTGATTGTCTGCTGACCACCAGTATATTGTGATTGTCTGCCTGAAAAAGTTAAACACTCGTCGTGTGGTGTTTTTATAAACGCATTCTGCAGACAGTGTCCAGCAGGTCTGTCATTACATAATATATACCTGTCCGGCTGCAGTACTGGTGTGATATATATATATATTTTAATTTTATCTCATTATCATCCAGTCTATATTAGCAGCAGACACAGTACGGTAGTCCACGGCTGTAGCTACCTCTGTGTCGGCAGTCGCTCGTCCATCCATAATTGTATACCACCTACCCGTGGTTTTTTTTTTTCTATCTTCTTGATACTAGTAGCTTACTTTAGGAGTCTGCAGTGCTGAGTCTGACAGACAGTGTCCAGCAGGTCCGTCATTACATAATATATACCTGTCCGGCTGCAGTACTAGTGTGATATATAATATATATATATTTTAATTTTATCTCATTATCATCCAGTCTATATTAGCAGCAGACACAGTACGGTAGTCCACGGCTGTAGTTACCTCTGTGTCGGCAGTCGCTCGTCCATCCATAATTGTATACCACCTACCCGTGGTTTTTTTTTTTTCTATCTTCTTGATACTAGTAGCTTACTTTAGGAGTCTGCAGTGCTGACAGACAGTGTCCAGCAGGTCCGTCATTACATAATATATACCTGTCCGGCTGCAGTACTAGTGTGATATATATATATATATATTTTAATTTTATCTCATTATCATCCAGTCTATATTAGCAGCAGACACAGTACGGTAGTCCACGGCTGTAGCTACCTCTGTGTCGGCAGTCGCTCGTCATCCATAAGTATACTAGTATCCATCCATCTCCATTGTTTACCTGAGGTGCCTTTTAGTTGTGCCTATTAAAATATGGAGAACAAAAATGTTGAGGTTCCAAAAATAGGGAAAGATCAAGATCGACTTCCACCTCGTGCTGAAGCTGCTGCCACTAGTCATGGCCGAGACGATGAAATGCCAGCAACTTTGTCTGCCAAGGCCGATGCCCAATGTCATAGTACAGAGCATGTAAAATCCAAAACACCAAATATCAGTAAAAAAAGGACTCAAAAATCTAAAATAAAATTGTCGGAGGAGAAGCGTAAACTTGCCAATATGCCATTTACCACACGGAGTGGCAAGGAACGGCTGAGGCCCTGGCCTATGTTCATGGCTAGTGGTTCAGCTTCACATGAGGATGGAAGCACTCAGCCTCTCGCTAGAAAAATGAAAAGACTCAAGCTGGCAAAAGCACAGCAAAGAACTGTGCGTTCTTCGAAATCCCAAATCCACAAGGAGAGTACAATTGTGTCGGTTGCGATGCCTGACCTTCCCAACACTGGACGTGAAGAGCATGCGCCTTCCACCATTTGCACGCCCCCTGCAAGTGCTGGAAGGAGCACCCGCAGTCCAGTTCCTGATAGTCAGATTGAAGATGTCAGTGTTGAAGTACACCAGGATGAGGAGGATATGGGTGTTGCTGGCGCTGGGGAGGAAATTGACCAGGAGGATTCTGATGGTGAGGTGGTTTGTTTAAGTCAGGCACCCGGGGAGACACCTGTTGTCCGTGGGAGGAATATGGCCATTGACATGCCTGGTGAAAATACCAAAAAAATCAGCTCTTCGGTGTGGAAGTAATAGCACCCCAAATCAAAATACGCCACACAGTAGCACTATCTTATTGTCATTACACCGCATATAATAATAATAATAATACCCACAGTCGCAGTGCCCTTTATACACATAACCACCATATCAGTGCAGCTTACACACATAATGCCAACAGTAGCAGTGCCCCTTCTACACATGCCCACGGTGGCAATCCTTTACATGGCAAATATCAACCTGGTTTTGCCATGTAAAGGATTGCCACTTTAAAAACAAACAATCAAACAAACAAAAAAAAAACAACAGGAAAAAACACAAAATCTCTCACTTTCTGATTCTCACACCCTATTACATTCCTCCCTATATATTTAAATGTTTCTATTACTGTATGTTCCCTCTTCCCTTCTCCAAACTATACACATCAACATTTTTTAGTATTTCCAGGTAAGTTTTGTGATGTAGGCCATGCACAATTTTAGTTGCCCTAATGTATTTACAGCCTTCTGGAGATATGGCTTCTGGAACTGAACACAGGATTCTAAATGTGGCTGTACCAAGGACCTATACAGTGGCATTACAGGTTGAGTATCCCTTATCCAAAATGCTTGGGACCAGAGGAATTTTGGATATCGGATTTTTCTGTATTTTGGAATAATTGCATACCATAACGAGATATTATGGTGATGGGACCTAAATCTAAGCACAGAAGGCATTTATGTTTCATATACACCTTATACACACAGCCTGAAGGTCATTTTAGCCAATATTTTTTATAACTTTGTGCATTAAACAAAGTGTGTGTACATTCACAGAATTCATTTATGTTTTATATACACCTTATACACACAGTCTGAAGTTCATTTAATACAATATTTTTAATAACTTTGAGTATTAAACAAAGTTTGTGTACACTGAGCCATCAAAACACAAAGGTTTCACTATCTCAGTCTCACTCAAAAAAGTCCGTATTTCGGAATATTCCGTATTTCGGAATATTTGGATATGGGATACTCAACCTGTATTACTTTTTTCTGCTACTGGTTCTTTAACCTATGCAAACAAGCATCTGACTTGCCTTTCCTATTGCTTTGTTACATTGCTCACCTGAAATAGTAATACTTAGATAGCTTTCCTCTTGCCATTATAATGCCCTTAATATTATAGTTAGCCTTTGCATTTTTGAGACGTGTATGATTTTGCATTTTTTGGCATTAATTGTTGCCATGTTCTTGACCATTCCTCTAGTCCAGGGGCGGAACTGCCAGAGACAACGGAGTCAGTTGCCGCCGGGCTCCAGCCCTAAAGGGGCTTCCTCCATTGCCCCCCGGCTGTTACGTGCCCTTCCTACTAAATAGACAAAGGCGCTACCAGCAGGGTCTCGCAGTTTGTACATTCCATGCCGTAACACCCTTCTTTCCACCTTCACAATGAAGCTATTGGTACTTTGCAAAAAAAAAAATTATTAGCATTGCAACTCAGCAGATCAATGCAGTGTGCAGCCACACACTCCATATATCTGCTCAGCCACAAAGCTGATTATTTCTTCACAAAGTACAAGGTGAGCTCCAAATAGAATTCTCTAGCTTAGATTATACTTTTCTATGCAAGGGTAAATAGCTCAATTGTTTGACTGCAATGCCACAGGAAATGGTTTGGATCCAAGACAGTGTGACTGAATAATAAAGAAACCTTAAGATGAGTTCATGAATGTTGTATAAGTATTAGTGAGAGAAGGGGTCAGGAGCATGCTAGGCTGCAAAAAATAAGGTAGGCTGCAAGTGAAAGTAATGATCTCCTATATATTTTCCCAGATCTGTCACTCTGTGTGGCTAACTCTGGGGGAAGTCACAGCAATGGGCGGAGACGGCATCTGCAGGACGATACACCAGTGCCAGCAGCAGACCGTAACAAAGTGACAGATCAGGGAGAATATATAGGAGGTAGGGAGGTGGCCATGGTACATGGCTGGCCAAGGGACACTAGCTCATGTACACCTTTACCACTGAGGCTGGCCACCAAGGATGGACCTGTCACCAGTGCACATGCAATAACCTCTTCTGCTGCCCTCTTTGCAACTCAGATTGCCCAGTGCTCCCCTTCGCTAACAGTCCACAAAGTTTCCCCATCTCACGATCTGCCTTCTCACCCCCACTTTCATCTCTACAGCACACGCGCATATCATACAAGATCCCATCATGCGTACGTAGGTCTGAAATTCAAGAGGGAGGTTGGGGGGAGATTGGCATGCGCCAGCAACACCACACAGCTCACTGTGACCACAGTGGAGAGGCGCTGCAACAGGACAATACACCAACCTCGGAGCAAGGAACTGCGTCGGTCAGGAGGAGAACTATTTCAATAGCATAAAAAGGTTAATGCGTCCCACCCTATGGACACCAGACTCATCAAGTCACTGTTGCCAGAGTCTCATACAATGACTCTGAACCTCTAAGCACACTATTTGACTGTCCACACCCTGCTGTGCCTATTACCCATCTCCTCCACCACCCTCAACACTGACCCACACATCATTCACCCACAGAGATACAATAAAGGTAGTTTGGATAAATTAGCTAAATGAAATGGATTTAACCAATTTATCTAAATGACCATTTTTGGATGTTTTCCAGTGTTTGTGAGCAAATGGTCAATTGTCATTTGCTGCCACATATTAGCATAATTTTGTTTCAACTAGAAAAAAAAATTGGACAGATAATCTAAGTGTGGATCCAGTTTAAAGGTCCGTATTCACGGCCCGATTTTGGGGAGAGATGTGTGCTGAGCGAACTGCTCAGCACACATCTCTGCCCCCGCTCAGCACAGCGTGATGTGTGCTGAGCGTACGGGGGTGGGGGGGGGGGCGCTCATTTCACCCCCTGTGTAGGGCATTCTGTGTGTATCCAGTTTAACAGGTGTGAGCATCATACAACTACTGACTTGCGAGTAACTATACAGCAGCTCCATACCTTGTGACTTGAAGAAACACCAGTTAACCCCGGGAATACTGCAGTCAAAGCAACAATTCCTCTTCTTACATTCCGCTGCACTTATTGTGGGGTAGCCGCAATCCCTTCTGCTGTACGGTTCCACATTACATTGTTTCTTGTCACTTCCTGTTGATGCAGTAAGGAAACATCCAGGAATTACAGCATCTTAGTTTTTTTTTTTTTAACTGGGGCAATTTAGCTAGATCACAGGGCAATTTAGCTCCTTTGGTCCTTTTTTAGGACCAGTTAATCAGACAGTTGAGCAAACTGAAAAACAGCTAACAGGAAATTTCCACTTAAATGGTATTTTCTAATCTTATCTGACCATGACTAAGAATAAAGGATACACAAGATAAACTCTTAGAGCCATGGACCTTATGTAGTTACACTTCGTGTGCGTTGATTCTAACAACCGAGGGACGGCTTTTGATGTCACACACCCATCCAGCGAATGCCCAGCCACGTCTGCATTTCTTCTGCCACGCCTGCATTTTTCCAAGCACTCCCTGAAAACGGTCAGTTGCCACCCAGAAACGCCCTCTTTCTGTCAATCTCCTTGTGGCCTGTTCTGTGATTGGAATAATCGCTAGAACTAGTGCAAAACCACAATGGACTTTGTACCCGTACGATGCGCATGCACATTACGGAGCATGCGCATGCACAGATTAGCCATTTTTTTTCAACTGATTGCTACGCAGCGAACAACGGCAGCATGCGATCAACTCGGAATGCCCCCCTATATACATAGAAACATGGATTTTTACTGCAGGAATTATGGTTAGTTTAGGGGTATCGGTTAGGGTCAACAGAGGTGTAGCTAGGGGTCCAAGCGCCCCTGGCAAAGTAAGGGTCTGGCACCCCCCCTTTCGATAAAGCATTGCAGTCCATTGGCGGTTACCATGTTGGAGCAACAGCAACTGACCCCCTCCCCCACACGCTGCCCTACATCATCGGCTGGGATTCACTGTTGGTGTGAAGCCACTGGGAACAGTCTGGTAGCATTAGCAGCAGTCTGTGTCATAGATAGGGAAGGCAGAAGGTTAACTAGCTAATAGCAGTCTGTTGGCAGCAGAGGCTGGGCGGGGGGCTGAGAATGAGCCAACGCTGATCAGTGTCCAGTCTGCTTAGACAAAAATATTTTGTGATCAGGGCTGGTTCTAGACCAAAGGAGCCAATGGCAAAAATTTCCTTTGGCACCCCCCCCCCCCACACACACATACACACACACACACCAAAAAAGAACATATCCCAGTTTAACATAACGCTATGTGGTGCAAGGTGTGTAGCTGGTTACTTGTATCAAGACCTCTGACATTTGCCTTTTCACCCATATTGCATACTTTTTCTTGCAGGTTGTGTCTTAATTCAAGAAGTGTTCTAAGTACTTCAGCTTAGTATCTTTACTGACCCCTCTTTACCCCACACTACATAACTGACCCCTCTATACCCTACACTACATCACTGACCTTTCTATAACCATCACTGCATTACTGACCCCTCTATACAGTACACTGACCTCTATATACCTGCTAGTACATCCCTGATGCCTATATTCCCTAAGCTAAATCCCTGACGCCTCTATTCCCTACGCTACATCCCTGACGCCTCTATTCCCTATGCTACATCCCTGACGCCTCTATACCCTACGCTACATCCCTGATGCCTCTATTCCCTACGCTACATTCCTGATGCCTCTATAACCTACGCTACATCCCTGACGCCTCTATACCCTACGCTACATCCCTGACGCCTCTATACAGTACAATGCATTACTGATCCCTCTAGACCATACATCCTCATTACATCAGAGAGATAGTGAAACACTGGAAAAAATAAGGATAAAGTGGACTACAGAAACTGATGCTCTAAACAAAGGAGAGAGAGAGAAAAGCACAAGGGAAAGTGGGCAATCGGAACACCATAGAGAGAGGAGAGATAGAAATGCCTGAAAAAGTAAAGGGGGTTGGGTATGGCATCCGGCGCTCGGGATTCCAGCAGTCACATGATACCTAATCCTAACCCTCTGGGGGGGTGGCGGATAGGGCTAACCCTCAGGGGGTGGCAGCTAGGACTAACCCCCCCCCCCTCCTAGTGCCTTCCCTAACACCCGCTCCCCCGGTCCTAACCCTCCCTCCAATACTCGCCTTCGGGATGTTGGCTGTCTGTGTGCCGGCACCAGTCTCCCAAGTGGTGTCAGGATTCCAACATCGGTCAAATGACCGCCGGTATACCGTCTGCCGGGATGGTAAATGTATCCTGAGGACAGGTAGTGAGTGTGGAGGGATAGGTGGTTCAGTAAAATGTAACAGCTCAAACTGCGATCATTCACTGATAAATTGATTTATAGCTCTCCCTTTTTAACCATTGCAGTCATAAAAGCAATGTTTTTTAAACTTTTAAATAAAGCTTGTTAGCATCCCCAGCACACTGTATATGCTGGGAGATGTAGTTCTCAATATGAAAACATTTAATTACTGTATGAACTCTAATTCCCCAACTGAAACCTCTCACAAACACACACTCCTAAATCTAGTACACACACACACACACACACACACACACACACACACACACACACATTTCCCCAGTACTGACAACTCTCATCACTTCCACACACTGACAACTCCCTCCTGCTCCTCTCCCCACTGACACTGACAGCTCCCTCACAGTCACACACATCCTCCACCCCCCCCACACACACACTGATAGCACACATGCACAAATTGGGCAGCAGGGGCAGCAGGGGGCAGGCTCTGACTTGAAGTGCTGAAATTCAACAGCTCTCTCGAACTTGCAAGGCATGGCTGTGCAGCTGTCTCCAGCCATCTCCTTGCCCACTGTGTAATTTGTGGCGTTCTCTGATGTTCCCCGCTCTGCCTCTACAACCGGCACATAATATACAGCAGTGGTGACTCCTGAGTATGGGCCTGGAGAACTCCGCCTACCGGGGGGTAGGGATTAATAATTTCAAAGGGGCAGAGCTAGGAGTGAAGCAGTGGACAGCAGTTGAGGAACGTTTCAAACTGTAACAGGGTTGGGACAATTTCAGTATCCTTCCCTCACCGTCTAATTGGTCAGTCCCACGCTGATTGCCATAGCGCCCTTTCGAGACTGCAGAACTCTATCCCTTAGCCACGGTTGGCACAGCTGGATGGTGCCCCTGGCAAGTGCCATCCTGGCCAAGGGGTAGATACGCCCCTGAGGGTCAGGGCCAGCAACAGAAATCTCGGGGCCCAGTGCACTGATATCTCTGGGGCCCCCTCAACCCCCCCTTAACTTGGCAGAGGGATCTTTAAAAAAAATGGAGCCTTTGACTCGGACCGTCAGTGAGGCCGGCAGGTGGTTTTCATACTGGGCTATCCAGCTCTTCGGTGGCGGTGGCAGGGACATTCAGAAAAGGGCCAGCACAGCAACATGCATAATAATGGAAATAAGTATGGACCACAGGGACTGGACAAAGTGATGGGGTAAAAGGAGGGGGGAGGGTTTAGTTGGCCTGTTAATTGTTTTCCTGCTTAAATTGAGCAGTTGGTGGATACACTTTAAAAAGCAATATTGGCACTGTGGCCCCATTATTTCTGTTCTTAATACTTGGAGCCCTGAACAAGTGTCCCCTTTGTCCCCCCTGTCACCGGGCCTGTTCAGGCGTTACCTATGGAGAAGCTGCGACATGACATCCTAGGACACGATACTGCACCATGCATCACCATTATATTTCAGTGTGCCTTGTCAATATTTAAATCTTGTTCTGTGTGACGTGAGTTGTAAATGGTTGAAAATCTCTGTGCTACAGTATCGTCACCATGTAGTTATAACAACACCGCAAAACCACCAAAAGACGTGTTTTGGTAGAGGGACTGCTGGAGGGGCCCATTGGGGCCCCCAGTTTGCTACCCCACCCCAGTATACCTGTGCTGTAGCCAGTGGAAGGGGCACTATCTTCCCGGTGATCTCTTCGGGAAGATGGTGCCGCACATAGAAAGCAAAGACTCTGGCTGCACTCTCCTGCCCTCGCTCTAAGCAAGGTGATCGGGCCACAAAAGGACCCCTGTCGGACCCCGGCCTGTGGGCCACAAAAGGATGCATTGGGGGCGGCATGCGGCCCATGGGTTTGACACCCCTGCCCTAGAGTATCAAAATTTGTTTCACGGCACCCCTAGGCCAAAGTTTTTTTTATTGAGAAATTCAGAAAAAAATATAAAATTAAGTAAATTGTGTTTATAGCATGTCATCCTCAGGTTCAGTTATGTTGTGAGGGAATGGTTTTGCCAATTTAATAAAGTATAAATAATTTTAATTGGTCCTGGACCACCAAACTATGCTACCAGTGCAAGAACCCCAGTTTGGAAACTACTGCCATAAAATAAACCTTTTTTGTTTTTTTTAAACTACATGTAATACACTTTAGATCTCAGTTCCTAAAAGGTTTTAAACCCTTGCATACAGTAAACTACACATATTTAAAAATCCTACACCGGGCACAAGTGCTCACGGGCCAATTTCATGGCAGTCTCGGATAGGAGGGCATTGTGGATTCACCAAGGGAATGCTGATGCTGACTCCAAGAAGAAAGGGAGTCTCTTCCCTATGAAGGTGAAGCCTTGTTTGGCGACGGCCTAGTTAATTTGATCTCGGCAGCTCCCGCAGGTAAGTCATCCTTCTTGCCCTATGTTCCCTCTCAACGGTTGAAGACGCATCATTATCTGACGCAGTCATTTCGGCCCAATAGATATGCAAGAAGTTAAGATTCCCCTTTCTTTGCAGGTAGAGGAAGGAAAAGAGGGAAGAGGTCTGTAGCCTCTTCAAGATCGCAGGAGCAGAGATCGTCCTCTGCTTCTGCCAAATCCACTGCATGACGCTGGGGCTCTCTTGCAGGAGCCCGCACCAGTGGGGGGCACGTCTAAAACTCTTCAGTCAGTTCTAGATTCATTCGGACCTGGACTCGTGGGTTTTACAAATAGTGTCCCAAGGGTACAAACTGGGGTTTCAAGACGTTCCCCCTCACCGATTGTTCAAATCAGCCTTAGTCAGCAGGGAGAAGGTTTTTATTCAAGCCTCTTCGTGGTCCAGAAGCCGGACGGCTCAGTCAGACCAATCTTAAATCTGAAATCCCTTAATTTCTACCTAAAGAAATTCAATTTCAAGATGGAATCTCTCAGGGTAGTGATCTCCAGTCCGGGGGATAAAGGAGATTTCATGGTTTTGGTAGACATAAAGGATGCCTACTTATATGTTCCCATTTAGCCACTGCATCAAGCTACCTGAGGTTTGCAATTCAGGATTGTCATTACCAATTTCAGACGTTGCCGTTTGGTCTGTCCACGGCTCCGAGGATTTTCACCAGGGTGATGGCGGAAATGATGGTCCTCCTTCACAAGCAAGGAGTCACAATTATCCCGTACTTGGATGATCTCCTGATAAAGGCGAGATCCAGGGACCAGTTGGTGCAAAACATCTACTCTCCCTGACAGTTCTTCAACAACATGGTTGGCTCCTAAACTTGCCAAAATCGCAGTTGGTCCCAATGACGCGGTTGTTGTTTTTGGGAGTGATACTGGACACAGAAGAGGTTTTCTTCTAGTGGAAAGGCTCTGGAGATCCAGAGTCTGGTCAAACAAATTCTGAAACCAGCAAGAGTGTTAATCCATCAATGCATTCAGTTGCTGGGGAAGATGGTTGCGGCCTACGAGGCCATTCAGTTTGGCAGGTTCCATGCCAGAGTGTTCCAGTGGGACCTGTTGGACAAGTGGTCCGGATCCCACCTACACATGCACCGGAGGATAATCCTGTCTTCCAAGACCAGAATCTCACTCCATTGGTGGCTGCACAGTTCTCACCACCTAGAGGGGCGATGGTTCGGGATCCAGGACGGGATCCTAGGGACCACGGATACAACCCTCCGAGGCTGGAGAGCAGTCACACAGGGGGAAAACATCCAAGGAAGATGGTCAAGTCTTCCTTGGATGTTTTCATCTCCACATAAATGTTCTGGAGTTAAGGGCCATTTAATAACTGCAGACACAGTACGCACTGGGACGGGTGCCCAGCATCCTCTACGGACTAAGAGAAAAGGATTTACCGGTAGGTATTAAAATCCTATTTTCTCTAACGTCCTAGAGGATGCTGGGGACTCCGTAAGGACCATGGGGATAGACGGGCTCCGCAGGAGACATGGGCACTTTAAGAAAGACTTTAGTTCTGGGTGTGCACTGGCTCCTCCCTCTATGCCCCTCCTCCAGACCTCAGTTTGATACTGTACCCAGTGGAGACTGGGTGCTTTTCAGGAGCTCTCCTGAGCTTTCTGACAGAAAGTATTTTGTTAGGTTTTTAATTTTCAGGGAGCACTACTGGCAACAGACTCCCTCATCGAGGGACTGAGGGGAGAGAAGCAGCCCTACTATCTGAGTTGCAAGGTCCTGCTTCTTAGGCTACTGGACACCATTAGCTCCAGTGGGATTGGTACGCAGGATCTCACCCTCGCCGTCCGTCCCAGAGCCGCGCCGCCGTCCCCCTCGCAGAGCCGGAAGATAGAAGCCGGGTGAGTATGAGAAGAAAAGAAGACTTCAGAGGCGGCAGAAGACTTCATGATCTTCACTGAGGTAACGCACAGCACTGCAGCTGTGCGCCTTTGCTCCCATACACCTCACATACTCCGGTCACTGTAAGGGTGCAGGGCGCAGGGGGGGCGCCCTGGGCAGCAATATAAACCTCTTTCGCAAAAATATAACATATATACAGCTGGGCACTTTATATATGTATAAGCCCCCACCAATTTTACAGTTTAAGCGGGACAGAAGCCCGCCTCCGAGGGGGCGGGGCTTCTCCCTCAGCACTCACCAGCGCCATTTTTTCTCCACAGCACCGCTGAGAGGAAGCTCCCCGGACTCTACTCTGCTTATACCACGTTAGACAAGAGGGTTGAAAAGAGGGGGGGGGGGGCACATAATTCGCAAATTACATACAGCAGCACTACTGGGCAAACATTAAGTTACTGTTTTATTCCTGGGTTATATAGCGCTGGGGGGTGTGCTGGCATACTCTCTCTCTGTCTCTCCAAAGGGCCTTGTGGGGAACTGTCTTCAGAAAAAGCATTCCCTGTGTGTGTAGTGTGTCGGTACACGTGTGTCGACATGTCTGAGGAAGAAGGCTATATTAGAGAGGAGCGGGAGCAAATGAATGTGGTGTCTCCGCCGACAGCTGATTGGATGGATATGTGGAATGTTTTAAATGCTAGTGTAAACTCATTGCACAAAAGATTAGACAAGGCAGAAGCTTTGGGACAGTCAGGATTTAAACCCATGCCTTATCCTATGTTGCAGGGACTGTCAGGGTCTCATAAGCGCCCACTATCCCAGATTGTTGACACAGATACCGACACGGATTCTGACTCCAGTGTCGATTACGATGATGCAAAGTTACAGCCAAAATTGGCAAAATCCATTCGATTTATGATTATGGCAATAAAAGATGTTTTGCACATCACAGAGGAACCCCCTGTCGCTGACAAGAGGGTACATATGTACAAGGGAAAGAAGCCTGAGGTAACCTTTCCCCCCTCACACGAGCTGAACGAGTTATGTGAAAAAGCTTGGGAATCTCCAGATAAAAGACTGCAGATTTCCAAAAGGATTCTTATGGCGTATCCTTTCCCATCAACGGATAGGTTACGATGGGAATCCTCCCCTAGGGTGGACAAAGCATTAACACGCTTATCCAAGAAGGTAGCCCTCCCGTCCCAGGATACGGCTACCCTCAAAGAGTGTGCTGACCGCAAACAGGAGATTACCCTGAAGTCCATTTATACACATTCAGGTACCTTACTCAGACCGGCAATTGCGTCGGCCTGGGTGTGTAGTGCTGTAGCGGCATGGACAAATACCTTATCTGAGGGGATGGATAGCCTAGACAAGGATACTATTTTATTGACCCTGGGGCATATAAGAGATGCTGTCCTATATATGTGTGTATGCAAACTACAGGTGGTGCTGCAGGGCCCACACCCTTTTACTTGTCTTGTAGAGCAGCTCTGAAGCTGTTACAGTGCCCAGCTGCTGCAAGAAATCAGCTTGAATGCTTCAGGGGCTTGGGCATGGCCAACATGAGCCCCACACCGAAGGAGGGTGGGGGTGTTTAATGCAAACTTGGGGTTATCCAAGCACCGCAAAAGGCCGCCATGCCCTGCATGCCCCTTTTCATATACAGATGAGGGTTCCAGCCAACTTTGGCCCACTGCTTGGATGACATCACCGTATGCAAATCCGTCTGCTGCAGACCTTCCCCCAGGAATGCTTGCAATAGTTGTTGCATATGGTTTAATGTCTGAGGGTGCTTCAGTATTAGGCAGCCTTCTGCCCTCCCATGTTCATCTGAAAAGATGTGGTCTCCCTGCAGTTGTTGTCCCCAGACGAGAGTTCCCTTGTGCTTCCTCAGTTAAATCTCCTTAACTTGACGGGGGTGTGCCCGAGCAGCCGCCCTCCCCAGCCCTATCCCAACACATACTTATCTTGCATATGAGATCTCTTGATCATGAAGATAGTTCTCACAGGTTGAGGTTCATCCTGGCCCCGCTCCCCGCTGGAGATCGCTGATGGGGACAGCAGCGGGGCTTCAGCAGAAGGGTGAGTATGTGTGGCCAGAGACCTCCCTTCCCATGTGCAGGCCTGCAGAGTCTGCCGCGCAGGATGGGGCATGTGGCACTGGCACTCTCCCTCCCAGGGGCTCTTCCAGATGTAGCTCCTCAGCAGTATTTTTCCCGGGCTGCGCGGCGCTCTCCCCGACTGGCATCCGCCCTGGAACACTGCCTTCCTCAACGCAACATCAGCAGGGGGCCCTGGCCTCATCACCATCCCAGGTCTTTCTCATGTATGTACCATGTATGTGTGTGTGATATATGTATGAATCATATATGTTTGTGATATATATATATATTCCATAGACAAAAAACCTTACGGTTTCACATGTCCCATTAAGGCTTCTTAGACATGATAGAAATTTCAGAAACCTGTTGTAACTCTTCCACTCAAACTCCAAAAAGCAATGAAATTCCGATCATTAAGGCTGACGCCTTAATGGACGTGTTCCTTGCGCAATACAGATATGGTATGCCATCACAGCCTGTGGGTAAGTGCAGATTCAGCACTCTCACAGAGTGAGATTGCTGTCACTCACACAATGGTGGAGCTGCTAATTCACAGATTTGTGTGCTCATTGGAATACACACATGCAGTCTATGCAACTGAAGGTCTGAGCAGTTTTGTGGTGCTCCCATCCCACACAGTGCCCACAACCATCCCATTCAGTCAACACAACAAAGCCACCTTGTTACAACATCCTTCTAACTCCATACATCCATCTCACTTAGTATACACATTTAGCTCCCTCAAACATCTTGGTTAATTGCTAAACTATAATACCCCATCTACGGTCTATGCATCTACACTTACTTCCCCTATACACCCCCATGCTGCCCGGTCTTCCCCAATCCCTACTGCTGTGTTCTCCCATCTGTGCTAGTCTGTACTAACTTATCTGTACCATCTGTCTTTCCCCACCTGTGCATTGTCTGTACCACCGTTTCCTTCTCTCTGTGCTGCTCAGTGTTTCCTTCTTCAACGTCACTCTGCCTCCTCCAGTACATGGCACACTGTCTTCTCTCCCATCTGCACCAGTTTTCTACCCATCCATGCCAGTGTTTTCAACCCATCTGCACCATTTCCCGCATCTGCACCGCTCTGTCTCCCTTCCCATACTTGCTGCTTAATCTACCCCCCATCCACACCACTCTTACCCTATTCATGTAGCTGACATCCTGAAGGTAAATTTAGTGGATCCTGCGCTCTTGGCAGGGGATAACCGCCACAGCCCACCCCCCAGTGGTCCGGAAACGCCTCCGTTGTGCAGACCATGCCCTGCCAATGGCATTCTAACGCTGTTTGCACGCCCCCCTCCTTCCCCGCAATCACCTCTGCCTATCAATCAGGCAGGGTAATAGCATCTCACTGGGCTCCTGGGGTACGCACGCGCAGTGCGGCCATTGCACGTGCGCACCTCACAAACTAATTCAGACTGCAATCGCTGCTGCTGCTGCTGCGGTCTGAATTACCCCCTGTGTTTCTCTGTCCCCCCCATTAGTGCTGCTTAGTGTTCCCTCTATCCACACACTTCTGTTCCCCCATCCACACCGCTCTCCTCCCTCCAATCAACAACACTCTTACCTCATCTGAGCAGCTTTGTCTTCCGCTCAGACCTTCAGTTGCATAGACTGCATGTGTGTATTCCAATGAGCACACAAATCTGTGAATTAGCAGCTCCACCATTGTGTGAGTGACAGCAATCTCACTCTGTGAGAGTGCTGAATCTGCACTTACCCACAGGCTGTGATGGCATACCATATCTGTATTGCGCAAGGAACACGTCCATTAAGGCGTCAGCCTTAATGATCGGAATTTCATTGCTTTTTGGAGTTTGAGTGGAAGAGTTACAACAGGCTTCTGAAATTTCGATCATGTCTAAGAAGCCTTAATGGGACATGTGAAACCGTAAGGTTTTTTGTCTATGGAATTTCATCGCTTTTTTTAAATTTATTTTTTTTATTCAGAAATGTAAAATTTCACTTAAAGAATAAACATTTGATTTTTTAAATGTTTAATGAAAATGTTCGTATAACATCACTGTTCTGTGCAAAATTATTTTATTAACCAAACCAAATTGTTTAAGGTCCGTACACACTTAACGATTTAATGAGCGACGTCGCTCATTTTATCGTTAAGTGTGTATGCAGCCAGCGACAAACGATGCGCGGCCCCGCGGGTCGGCAACAATCTTCGCTGTCGGTAGGGCATGCAGGAAGGATGTGGACTGTCGTCCACGACCTTCATGCAGGGCTGGCGGGGGCGTGACGTCACTGAGCGATAAGAGCGGTCATATCGCTCAGTGTGTACAGTCGGCCGCTGGACGGCCCGGGAGGGGAAACATTAGACGATGTAGCTCACAGAGTGACATCGTTTAATGTGTACGGGCCTTTAGACTTTGGTCAAAATATTTTGCTGCCTTTGCAGCTGATGCAGGGAGGGGGGTAGGCGGCAGCAGCCTGTAACTGAGGCTGGAGGTAGGCGTGAAATGCATTGCTTGTACGTGTGAGTACGTGGTGTCAGGTGCTGCGCGTGTATATGTGTGTGTGTGTCAGGTGCTGCCTGTGTATGTGTGTGTCAGCTCCTGTGTGTATGTGTGTGTCAGGTGCTGCGTGTATATATGAGTGTGTCTGATGGTGCGTGTGTATGCGTCAGCTGCCGCACGTGTGTGTGTGTGTGTGTGTCAGGTGTTGCGGGTGTATATGTGTGCGAGTATCAGGTGCTCTGCGTGTGTACAAGTGTATGTCTGGTGCTGTGCATGAATACGTATGTCTGTGTCAGGTGATGCGCGTGTACATGAGTGTGCGTCAGGTGCTGCGCGTGTACATGAGTGTGCATTAGGTGCTGCGCGTGTACATGAGTGTGCGTCAGGTGCTGCGCGTGTACATGTGTGTGCCTCAGGTGCTGCGCGTGTACATGAGTGTGCGTCAGGTGCTGCGCGTGTACATGTGTGTGCCTCAGGTGCTGCACGTGTCTATGTGTGTGTGAGTAAGGCACTGCATGTGTATGTGTGTGTCTGATGGTGTGCGTGTATATGTATGTGTCAGGTGCTGCGTGTATATGCATGTGTCAGGTGCTGCGTGTATATGCATGTGTCAGGTGCTGCGTGTATATGCATGTGTCAGGTGCTGCGTGTATATGCATGTGTCAGGTGCTGCGTGTATATGCATGTGTCAGGTGCTGCATGTTTATTTTATTGTGTCTGATGCTACGTGTGTGTGTGTCAGGTGCCGCACGTGTATGTGTGTGTGTCAGTTGTTGCGCGTGTATATGTGTGTGTGTCAGGTGTTGCGCGTGTATGTGTGGGTCAGGTGCTGCATGTTTATTTTATTGTGTCTGATGCTACGTGTGTGTGTGTCAGGTGCCGCACGTGTATGTGTGTGTGTCAGGTGTTGCGCGTGTATGTGTGGGTCAGGTGCTGCATGTTTATTTTATTGTGTCTGATGCTACGTGTGTGTGTGTCAGGTGCCGCACGTGTATGTGTGTCAGGTGTTGCGCGTGTATGTGTGTGTCAGGTGCCGCGCGTGTATGTGTGCGTCAGGTGCCGTTCCCCTTCTTCCCATCCCAGCTCTCTCTGTAGAATACAGCTCTGCACCCAGAGAGAGGGAAAGACTAGGGGGCTGATCACTGCACTGCTCACTTTTTGGTCATGAGTTCGGCCTCCTGTTTCTTCCAGTGCTGTGTTCCTGCAGCCTAGCCCTCCCTGTTGTGCCAGAGAATCAGCCCTTCCTTCCCCTGACAGAGAGAGAGAGCCCGAGGCAGAGACACTCTTCCCGTAGCTGGCCTACCCCCAGTACTTCAGCACTGGCCATGCGGCAGTCAACAAAGGAGACCAGCAGGGGGTTCTGGCAGCATCAGCTGTGGCCGCAGCTGGATCGGGGAGGCCTGCAGTGTCTGAGGTGGGCAACACTTCCTCCGCCGCTGTCACCTTCCCCTGCCGGAGAGAAAGCCAGAGACATACCCTTCCCGCAGCTGGGATACCCCTAGTACCTCAGCGCTGGACAGGCAGAAGTCTATGGAGGGGACCGGCAGGGGTTTCGGGCCGCAGCAGTAGCAGCGGCCGCAGTCAGATCAGGGAGGCCTGCAGGGTCAGAACTGGGCAGCACTTCCACCAACACTGTCACCTCTGTGCTGGGCATGTACACCAGTCCGTACGGACGGAGGTGTCCACAACAGGCAGCAGTATAATGAGTCAGACAAACTCATTACACGCTGCCCACTGCTGCGCCGCATGCCCTCGATGGAGGAAGCCTAGATGCGGTCCCCAGCGGCAGCGAGGGAGAAGGGTGATCACATCACCCTTCAACCCGGCACCTCACAATCAGCTGGGGATCTGCAGTAGCTTCATCTCTCTCTTCCTCTCCCTCTCTGACAGCACAGCAGCCCCTCTGGGTCCCATGTAGCTCTGCCCCCCTGCTCACAGTTCACTCGGCCTCTCCTGATTAAAAAGAAAATAAGAGCCTGACCTGCTGCTCAGATGCGAGGAGGGGACGGGCGGTAGGTCCTCTGTGAGTACACTACACAGTCAAAATTAACTCTGACTCCTCACAACAGTGTGGACTGCAGGCGACGTCAGATGCCAATTTGGGTGTGCTTGCCGCACTACCTGCCCATCAAGCCCAACGTGGCATTTTGTATTAGGAACCCTATAACAGCATTCCGACATCCCTCCCTATGACGCTGCCATCCATACACTGCCGCTCTCATACATCCGTACACCGCCACTCTCATACATCCGCACACTGCCGCTCTCACACAACTGTACACTGTTGCTCTCATACATTCATACACTGCCGCTCTCATACATCCGTACAACCCCGCTCTCATACATCCGTACAACCCCGCTCTCATACATCCGTACAACCCCGCACTCTTACAGCCGCACTCTTACAGCCGCACTCTTACAGCCGCACTCTTACAGCCGCACACCGCCGCACACATACAGCCGCACACCATCGCACTCATACAGCCGCACACCGACGCAGTTATACAGCCGTACATTGCCGCTCTCATACATCCGCACACTGCCGCTATCATACATCCGCACACTGCCGCTCACATCTATACATACATAGCCTCCATACATCTACACATCCAATCCTCGCGCAAGGGAACACTGAAATCACTATCACTTTTCCCCGGGGTGTGACCACAGCCAGCCACTACTCCGGCCACCTTCTTGTGACACCAAAATGCATCTTACCTATCATCAGGGTGGTGCTGCTGCTGGGGGCAGGTTGCTGCCTCAGTCTCCTAGTTGGTGCTGCGATTGGAGGGGGTACTGCTTCCCTGTGCTGCCACTGTCTCCCGGATCATCGTGCCGCTGGCTGAATTGCAGCTTGACGCTACTGCTGCCGGGAGTAACAGCTTCCTGACTGTTGTTGCTGGTGGCTGCCTACTGCTCATTGCCGCCGGAACACTGACCGGCTCGGCAGTGATGCTGGCGGAGGAGTAGTGGCGGTGGGGTGGTGCCTGCTCCCTTCCCTCGAGCATGCCGCAGTGTAAAAAAATAAATAATAGAGAGCATACCAGGGTGAGTCTGTATGGATCACAGTGATTACACGGGGCACAGCATAAGGACACCTTGCTGTGAGGGGCTCTGCCCACACAGATTGCTGCACCCTCTCTGATGTCAGCCGCTGCCCTCTCGTTCTCTGGGCGGCCAGTTCCAGTGTGAGGTAGGAGAGGAAGAGAACACACAGGTGTTAGGCGCCGTGGTCCGCGATGTCCTTGCGGCCCGGCGCCTAGCAACTAGGGACGCCGAGCGTGCTAGCCGCCGGCTCCCTAGCAACGCTAGGACGCCGGGCGCGCTGAGCCGCCTGGACCCTAGCAACGGGGACGCCACGGACGGACTGCGCTCCCCTTGCAGGGTCAATCAAGTGAACTACACACACACACTTGTCTTCTGGTCGTGCAGCAAGGCAGCTGCACGGCATTGTGCTAATCAGGCTCTGAACTTCTGATTGAAGGACTCCCTGCTAAATACCTTCTCAGTGCTTCACACAGACGCCGGTAATAGCTTCCTGCATGCTGCTTTGGTTTGCTGACGTCTGTTCCAGTTCTGCTGTGTCCGGTCATTCCTGTCCTCAGAGTTCCTGAATCTTAGTGTTGTCATCTCTTCCCAAGGAGTCTTCCAGTCCTCATTTACCCGCAACAGTCGCTAGAGGATCTCGTGTGGTTTTCGTGAGTGGCGCTTTATTTTGTATTCTGTGTTGGTGCATTTGCGGAGGTTTACGCTCCCACACTCCTCTCCGGAACTCGCCGGTGCCGGGTAGAAGAGTGGACAAGTGGGTATTTTGGTTGTCCTTTTCCCTGGCGGTTTTCCGCACATACTCTAGTTTAAAGTTAGTTTTGAGCCCCCGGCTTTGTTGTTTAGTAGAGGGCCCCTTGTTATCACCCTGTCTCGGATTTCTCTTTGTCTCCCATTAAGACCTGAGGGGGCATCGGAGTTGGGCAGACGTAATCCGCCCTTCAAACGCGGCTGCCATGGGCCCAAGCAACCATAGTCTCGCAAGAGATTTCTGACAGCACGGGCGAGACAACGGAGATAGGGCGCCAGGGGCTATTCCCGTTCCCACTCCCTTTCCAAGCATTACGTTCCAGTACTCAGGTCCTTGCTATAAGATATCCCCAGACCAGAGTATTGGAATCATAACAGGAGAGCAGCCCTGATATATAACAGAGGTGGAAGTTCTATAGGCAGCAGAGACGGAGACCAGCCAGCCAGTCTCCCAGTGCCCTGATCACTACACGCCGCCAGCACAGCATTACAGGAGGGTCCTATAGTGCTGCCCTGAGCTAACAGGTGTGTGTACCAGTGTGCTGCGCCCTGGTGTCTCTGAGAGGGGTGAGGTCACCGTGCCGCTTTAGTATATGGCTTTTCCTTAGTACTGTAAGTTACAGCCCTGCACTAGTAGTGGCAACTCTGCCCTATGTGAACCTGTGAGGTTATTTTCCTATTTACAGAATAACCGGGGAGAAGGCGGCCATATTGCGGCTCTCAAGAGAAGGCACTCTAGTACACCCCCTGCTGGCGGCCACTGCGCAGGCGCAACAAATTGAAATGCCCGATCTCTATAATGGGGCATATTTCTCTTAATTAAAAAAAACCTGTAACTTTCTGAAAAACCACAACCCCAAAAGGCACTTCACAGGGACATGCTCTATCTAATAAAACAAACCCCAAGTCATATATATATATATATATATATATATATATATATATATATATATAAAATAAGATTTTACTCACCGGTAAATCTATTTCTCGTAGTCCGTAGTGGATGCTGGGACTCCGTAAGGACCATGGGGAATAGCGGCTCCGCAGGAGACTTGGCACAACTAAAGAGAGCTTTAGGACTACCTGGTGTGCACTGGCTCCTCCCCCTATGACCCTGCTCCAGTCCTCAGTTAGGATACTGTCACTAAGGAAGGATTTTGAATCCCGGGTAAGACTCATACCAGCCACACCAATCACACCGTACAACTCGTGATATTATACCCAGTTAACAGTATGACAACAACGGAGCCTCTGCACAGATGGCTCTCAACAATAACCCTTTTGTTAACAATAACTATGTACAAGTACTTGGGATGGGCGCCCAGCATCCACTACGGACTACGAGAAATAGATTTACCGGTGAGTAAAATCTTATTTTCTCTGACGTCCTAAGTGGATGCTGGGACTCCGTAAGGACCATGGGGATTATATCAAAGCTCCCAAACGGGAGGGAGAGTGCGGATGACTCTGCAGCACCGAATGAGCGAACTCTAGGTCCTCCTCAGCCAGGGTGTCAAACTTGTAAAATCTTGCAAATGTGTTTGACCCCGACCAAGTAGCAGCTCGGCAAAGTTGTAAAGCAGAGACCCCTCGGGCAGCCGCCCAAGAAGAGCCCACCTTCCTCGTGGAATGGGCTTTTACTGATCTAGAATGCGGCAGTCCCGCCGCAGAATGACAGTCCTGTACCACAAATCTGAGGTACTCCTGGTGAGGAGAGTAAATGGGGACATGCAGGTAAGCATCCTTGATGTCCAGTGATACCATGTAATCCCCTTCCTCCAGGCTTGAGATAACCGCCCTGAGCGATTCCATCTTGAACTTGAACCGTTTTATATACGTGTTCAAAGATTTAAAATGGGTCTCACCGAACCGTCCGGTGGAATAGTAACCCCTTCCTTGTTGAAGGAGGGGTACCTTGACTATCACCTGCTGCAAATACAGCTTGTGAATTTGCCTCTATCACAGCCTCCCTGTCCAAGGGAGATGTTGGCAAGGCAGATTTTAGGAAACGGCGAGGGGGAGACGTCTCGAATTCCAGCTTGAATCCCTGAGACACTACTTGTAGAATCCAGGGATCCACCTGTGAGCAAGCCCACTGATTGTTGAAGCATTTGAGACGGGCCCCCACCGCACCTGGCTCCACCAGTGGAGCCCCAGCGTCATGCTGTGGACTTAGCGGAAGCGGGGGAGGACTTTTGTTCCTGGGAACTGGCTGTATATATATATATATATATATATATATATATGCACACACACTCATGTATATACATGCATACACAAATACACGTATGTACATGTTTATGTATGTATAATACACTGAGTACATTATATTTATGAATTAATTGCTTCCCGATTCTGCAGCAGCATCATCAGCACCATCAGTGTTACTCACAGTCACTTCACACTGACTGCTGCACAACACATCACTTAATTTTCGGGCCGCCCGCCACCTGGTGAAGAGACATGGGAGATGAAGGACCAGCAGTGCCACGTTGAGCGGAAGTATTGTGAATTAGTTACCCACACACTCCTTGTGACACCTGCTCCCTGTCTGCCCTCCCACCCGCCGCCTGCCATCCGGAACCCGCACTGACAAGTAAGTCTCAGCAGAATGTGTCTGCCGGCGGCTCCCAGTCCCCCCTAGAGGAACACTGCCAGTGGTGTGGCAGCCGCGGCACACTAGGACTGAGTGACCGCAGCGGGAGGAAAGCACGGGTGGGCGGGAGGAGAGCATAGGCGGACATCACCACGTCACATTGCAAGGTGACACCAGTCCCCCCAGTGAGGCCGCCGACGAATGCACTCAGCATAGTATTAGCAGCAGGCAGAGGGGGGGCGGGCGCAGCGGTGGTGGGAGGTACGGAAATGAGCTACAGGCTAGGCTCCACCGATCACACACTCAGCGATCACTGTGCCACAGCAAGCGTGGCGTGCAGCGGTGCTGGACATTAGGGAGTGCCTGTGCGCACCAGGCACCCCCTGTACGCACGCCTATGCGCTACCACCCCCCATATGCCACACTACATCACTATGCTATAGCCCTCCCATATGCTGCACTTCATAGTTACACTATACCCCCCATACAACATACTACATCACCACAGTACACTACTCACAATAAAATTAAAACATCCCAGTTCCTCATTCTTAATGAGCTCACGTGAGTTCTCTCCCCAACGGAGCTCCAGACCAAGTAACAATGAAGACACCAGCAGCGTGTAGGGGGCAGGCCTGGTCCACTTGTCAGGAGAGAGCAGTCACTGGAGGGTAAGAAGGGGGCGGGGCCTAGTCCTACAGACGGGAGAGAGCACAGACAGGAGAGAGCAAGGTACAGGGGTAGAAGGGGACTGCTGATGTGAAGGGGGCGGGGCCTATTCTTGCATCCTTTCAAAATTCGACTTTTTAAAATTCGACATTTGACAAATTCGACTTTTCTGCAATGGTACAAATGCGGCAATTCAACAAAAGTATATTCAATTGAAGTTTGTAAATTCGACAACAGTGCTTTTAAACAGTAAATTCGTCATTTTCAATCCGCCACACTTTGCAGGCGGAATCTAATAAAAAATAATATTTTTTTGGGGTAATAGCATATCTATTTATATTAGAAGGGATTAGGTACTTGGTTTCGTCTTTTTTGGAGGCACAAGTATTATTTATATATTTTTTAAAAGATTATTATTATTATTATTTTTTTTTAAATGGAATGTGAAAAACCCGGAAAAGAAAAATTGCGTGGGGTCCCCCCTCCAAAGCATAACCAGCCTCGGGCTCTTCGAGCCGGTCCTGGTTCTAAAAATCCGGGGGAAAAACGGACAGGGGATCCCCCGTATTTTTAAAACCAGCTCCGGGCTCTGCGCCTGGTGCTGGTGCAAAAAATACGGGGGACAAAAAGAGTAGGGTCCCCCATTATTTTTACACCAGCATCGGGCTCCACTAGCTGGACAGATAATGCCACAGCCGGGGGTCACTTTTATACAGTGCCCTGCGGCCGTGGCATTAAATATCCAACTAGTCACCCCTGGCCAGGGTACCCTGGGGGAGTGGGGACCCCTTCAATCAAGGGGTCCCCCCCCAGCCACCCAAGGGCCAGGGGTGAAGCCCGAGGCTGTCCCCCCCATCCAAGGGCTGCGGATGGGAGGCTGATAGCCTTGAGAAAATTGAAAGAATATTGTTTTTTCCAGTAGTACTACAAGTCCCAGCAAGCCTCCCCCGCAATCTGGTACTTTGAGAACCACAAGTACCAGCATGCGGGAGAAAAACGGGCCCGCTGGTACCGGTAGTTCTACTGGGGAAAAAATACCCAAATAAAAACAGGACACAGACACCGTGAAAGTATAACTTTATTTCACACCTGCCGACACACACATACTTACCTATGTTGACACGAAGCAGTCGGTCCTCTTCTCCAAGTAGAATCCACGGGTACCTGAAAATAAAAGATAATTATACTCACCTGATCCAGGTTCCAGATTAACTCCACGTACTTGGCAAAACAACAAACCGAACACCCGGACCAGACGGACTGAAAGGGGTCCCATGTTTACACATGGGACCCCTTTCCACGAATGCAGACATCCGAATCTCGCGGGAATCCGACAGCGGGATGATGACGTTCGGGCGCGCTCGGGTTAGCCGAGCAAGGCGTGAAGGTTCGAACCTGCCTCGGACCCATGTAAAATGGGTGAAGTTCGGGGGGTCCGGATTCCGACGAACCGAACCCACTCATCACTAGTATGTACGTGTGTGTCAGGTGCCGTGCGCGTACGTTCGTGTGTGTCAGGTGTCGTGCGTGTACGTGTGTGTGTGTGTGTGTCAGGTGGCGCGTACCTACATGTGTGTATGTCAGGTGCTGTGCATGTGTGTACGTACACGCGTGTATGTGTCAGGTGCCGCGCGTGTACGTGTGTGTGTGTGTGTGCCAGTGTGCCAGGAGCCACGCGTGTACATGCGTGAGGGTGTCAGGAGCCGCACGTATACGTACATACGTGTAGGTTTCAGGTGCCGCGCGTATACATACGTGTGTGTGTGTCAGGAGCCGAGCGCGTACGTACATGTGTGTGTGTCAGGAGCAACGCGCGTGTGTGTCAGGAGCCACATGTGTGCATACGTGTGTGTGTCAGGTGCCACACATGTACGTACGTACGTACGTGTGTGTGTGTGTGTGTGTGTCAGGTGCCGCGCGTGTACGTGTGTGTGTCAAGTGCCGCGTGTGTACGTACGTATGTGTGTGCCTGGAGCCGCGCGTGTACATACATGTGTGTGTGTCTCAGGTGCTGTACGTGTATGTGTGTGTCTCAGGTGCTGCACGTGTATATGTGTGTATTTCAGGTGCTGCATTTGTATGCGTCAGCTGCCACGTGGGTGTCAGGTGTTGAGCATTCTACACGACATAGCCCTGAATTTTCCAATGCGTAGCTCTTTGCAAAAGAGAGATATTGGCAAGGAAAAGCTGTCTTGTACCTTTGCATTTTTCTCCCAAACGAAGGACACTAGAAATAAATTTTTAAAGCCTCCTGTTAGGCCATCATCTACACGACATAGCCCTGAATTTTCCAATGCGCAGCTCTTTGCAAAAGAGAGATATTGGCAAGGAAAAGCTGTCTTGTACCTTTGCATTTTTCTCCCAAACGAAGGTCACTAGAAAGAAAATATTAAAGCCTCCTGTTAGGCCATCATCTACACGACATATCCCTGAATTTTCCAATGCGCAGCTCTTTGCAAAAGAGAGATATTGGCAAGGAAAAGCTGTCTTGTACCTTTGCATTTTTCTCCCAAACGAAGGACACTAGAAAGAAAATTTTAAAGCCTCCTGTTTAGACCATCATCTACACGGCATAGCCATGAATTTTCCAATGCGCAGCTCTTTGCAAAAGAGAGATATTGGCAAGGAAAAGCTGTCTTGTACCTTTGCATTTTTCTCCCAAACGAAGGACACTAGAATTAAAATTGTAAAGCCTCCTGTTAGGCCATCATCTACACGACATAGCCCTGCATTTTCCAATGCGAAGCTCTTTGCAAAAGAGATATATTGGCAAGGACAAGCTGTCTTGTACCTTTGCATTTTTCTCCCAAACGAAGGTCACTAGAAAGAAAATTTCAAAGCCTCCTGTTAGGCCATCATCTACACGACATAGCCCTGAATTTTCCAATGCGTAGCTCTTTGCAAAAGAGAGATATTGGCAAGGAAAAGCTGTCTTGTACCTTTGCATTTTTCTCCCAAACGAAGGTCACTAGAAAGAAAATTTTAAAGCCTCCTGTTAGGCCATCATCTACACGACATATCCCTGAATTTTCCAATGCGTAGCTCTTTGCAAAAGAGAGGTATTGGCAAGGAAAAGCTGTCTTGTACCATTGCATTTTTCTCCCAAACGAAGGACACTAGAAAGAAAATTTTAAAGCCTCCTGTTAGGCCATCATCTACACGACATAGCCCTGAATTTTCCAATGCGCAGCTCTTTGCAAAAGAGAGATATTGGCAAGGAAAAGCTGTCTTGTACCATTGCATTTTTCTCCCAAACGAAGGACACTAGAAAGAAAATTTTATAGCCTCCTGTTAGGCCATCATCTACACGACATAGCCCTGAATTTTCCAATGCGCAGCTCTTTGCAAAAGAGAGATATTGGCAAGGAAAAGCATTCTTGTACCTTTGCATTTTTCTCCCAAACGAAGTTCACTAGAAAGAAATTTTTAAAGCCTCCTGTTAGGCCATCATCTACACGACATAGCCCTGAATTTTCCAATGCGCAGCTCTTTGCAAAAGAGAGATATTGGCAAGGAAAAGCTGTCTTGTACCATTGCATTTTTCTCCCAAACGAAGGACACTAGAAAGAAAATTTTAAAGCCTCCTGTTAGACCATCATCTACACGGCATAGCCATGAATTTTCCAATGCGCAGCTCTTTGCAAAAGAGAGATATTGGCAAGGAAAAGCTGTCTTGTACCTTTGCATTTTTCTCCCAAACGAAGGACACTAGAATTGAAATTTTAAAGCCTCCTGTTAGGCCATCATCTACACGATATAGCCCTGAATTTTCCAATGCGCAGCTCTTTGCAAAAGAGAGATATTGGCAAGGAAAAGCTGTCTTGTACCTTTGCATTTTTCTCCCAAACGAAGGTCACTAGAAAGAAAATTTTAAAGCCTCCTGTTAAGCCATCATCTACACGACATAGCCCTGAATTTTCCAATGCGTAGCTCTTTGCAAAAGAGAGATATTGGCAAGGAAAAGCTGTCTTGTACCTTTGCATTTTTCTCCCAAACGAAGGACACTAGAAATACATTTTTAAAGCCTCCTGTTAGGCCATCATCTACACGACATAGCCCTGAATTTTCCAATGTGCAGCTCTTTGCAAAAGAGAGATATTGGCAAGGAAAAGCTGTCTTGTACCTTTGCATTTTTCTCCCAAACGAAGGTCACTAGAAAGAAAATATTAAAGCCTCCTGTTAGGCCATCATCTACACGACATATCCCTGAATTTTCCAATGCGCAGCTCTTTGCAAAAGAGAGATATTGGCAAGGAAAAGCTGTCTTGTACCTTTGCATTTTTCTCCCAAACGAAGGACACTAGAAAGAAAATTTTAAAGCCTCCTGTTTAGACCATCATCTACACGGCATGGCCATGAATTTTCCAATGCGCAGCTCTTTGCAAAAGAGAGATATTGGCAAGGAAAAGCTGTCTTGTACCTTTGCATTTTTCTCCCAAACGAAGGACACTAGAATTAAAATTGTAAAGCCTCCTGTTAGGCCATCATCTACACGACATAGCCCTGCATTTTCCAATGCGCAGCTCTTTGCAAAAGAGAGATATTGGCAAGGACAAGCTGTCTTGTACCTTTGCATTTTTCTCCCAACCGAAGGTCACTAGAAAGAAAATTTCAAAGCCTCCTGTTAGGCCATCATCTACACGACATAGCCCTGAATTTTCCAATGCGTAGCTCTTTGCAAAAGAGAGATATTGGCAAGGAAAAGCTGTCTTGTACCTTTGCATTTTTCTCCCAAACGAAGGTCACTAGAAAGAAAATTTTAAAGCCTCCTGTTAGGCCATCATCTACACGACATATCCCTGAATTTTCCAATGCGTAGCTCTTTGCAAAAGAGAGATATTGGCAAGGAAAAGCTGTCTCGTACCATTGCATTTTTCTCCCAAACGAAGGACACTAGAAAGAAAATTTTAAAGCCTCCTGTTAGGCCATTATCTACACGACATAGCCATGAATTTTCCAATGCGCAGCTCTATGCAAAAGAGAGATATTGGCAAGGAAAAGCTGTCTTGTACCTTTGCATTTTTCTCCCAAACGAAGGTCACTAGAAAGAAAATTTTAAAGCCTCCTGTTAGGCCATCATCTACACGACATAGCCCTGAATTTTCCAATGCGTAGCTCTTTGCAAAAGAGAGATATTGGCAAGGAAAAGCTGTCTTATACCTTTGCATTTTTCTCCCAAACGAAGGACACTAGAAAGAAAATTTTAAAGCCTCCTGTTAGGCCATCATCAACACGACATAGCCCTGAATTTTCCAATGCGCAGCTCTTTGCAAAAGAGAGATATTGGCAAGGAAAAGCTGTCTTGTACCATTGCATTTTTCTCCCAAACGAAGGACACTAGAAAGAAAATTTTAAAGCCTCCTGTTAGACCATCATCTACACGACATAGCCCTGAATTTTCCAATGCGCAGCTCTTTGCAAAAGAGAGATATTGGCAAGGAAAAGCTGTCTTGTACCATTGCATTTTTCTCCCAAACGAAGGACACTAGAATTAAAATTTTAAAGCCTCCTGTTAGGCCATCATCTACACGATATAGCCCTGAATTTTCCAATGCGCAGCTCTTTGCAAACGAGAGATATTGGCAAGGAAAAGCTGTCTTATACCTTTGCATTTTTCTCCCAAACGAAGGACACTAGAAAGAAAATTTTAAAGCCTTCTGTTAGGCCATCATCTACACGACATAGCCCTGAATTTTCCAATGCGCAGCTCTTTGCAAAAGAGAGATATTGGCAAGGAAAAGCTGTCTTGTACCATTGCATTTTTCTCCCAAACGAAGGACACTAGAAAGAAAATTTTAAAGCCTCCTGTTAGACCATCATCTACACGACATAGCCCTGAATTTTCCAATGCGCAGCTCTTTGCAAAAGAGAGATATTGGCAAGGAAAAGCTGTCTTGTACCATTGCATTTTTTTCCCAAACGAAGGACACTAGAAAGAAAATTTTAAAGCCTCCTGTTAGACCATCATCTACACGACATAGCCCTGAATTTTCCAATGCGCAGCTCTTTGCAAAAGAGAGATATTGGCAAGGAAAAGCTGTCTTGTACCATTGCATTTTTCTCCCAAACGAAGGACACTAGAAAGAAAATTTTAAAGCCTCCTGTTAGACCATCATCTACACGACATAGCCCTGAATTTTCCAATGCGTAGCTCTTTGCAAAAGAGAGATATTGGCAAGGAAAAGCTGTCTTGTACCTTTGCATTTTTCTCCCAAACGAAGGACACTAGAAAGAAAATTTTAAAGCCTCCTGTTAGGCCATCATCTACACGACATAGCCCTGAATTTTCCAATGCGCAGCTCTTTGCAAAAGAGAGATATTGGCAAGGAAAAGCTGTCTCGTACCATTGCATTTTTCTCCCAAACGAAGGACACTAGAAAGAAAATTTTAAAGCCTCCTGTTAGACCATCATCTACACGGCATAGCCATGAATTTTCCAATGCGCAGCTCTTTGCAAAAGAGAGATATTGGCAAGGAAAAGCTGTCTTGTACCTTTGCATTTTTCTCCCAAACGAAGGACACTAGAATTAAAATTTTAAAGCCTCCTGTTAGGCCATCATCTACACGATATAGCCCTGAATTTTCCAATGCGCAGCTCTTTGCAAAAGAGAGATATTGGCAAGGAAAAGCTGTCTTGTACCTTTGCATTTTTCTCCCAAACGAAGGACACTAGAAAGAAAATTTTAAAGCCTCCTGTTAGGCCATCATCTACACGACATAGCCCTGAATTTTCCAATGCGCAGCTCTTTGCAAAAGAGAGATATTGGCAAGGAAAAGCTGTATTGTACCATTGCATTTTTCTCCCAAACGAAGGACACTAGAAAGAAAATTTTAAAGCCTCCTGTTAGACCATCATCTACACGACATAGCCCTGAATTTTCCAATGCGCAGCTCTTTGCAAAAGAGAGATATTGGCAAGGAAAAGCTGTCTTGTACCATTGCATTTTTCTCCCAAACGAAGGACACTAGAATTAAAATTTTAAAGCCTCCTGTTAGGCCATCATCTACACGATATAGCCCTGAATTTTCCAATGCGCAGCTCTTTGCAAACGAGAGATATTGGCAAGGAAAAGCTGTCTTATACCTTTGCATTTTTCTCCCAAACGAAGGACACTATAAAGAAAATTTTAAAGCCTCCTGTTAGGCCATCATCTACACGACATAGCCCTGAATTTTCCAATGCGCAGCTCTTTGCAAAAGAGAGATATTGGCAAGGAAAAGCTGTCTTGTACCATTGCATTTTTCTCCCAAACGAAGGACACTAGAAAGAAAATTTTAAAGCCTCCTGTTAGACCATCATCTACACGACATAGCCCTGAATTTTCAAATGCGCAACTCTTTGCAAAAGAGAGATATTGGCAAGGAAAAGCTGTCTTGTACCATTGCATTTTTCTCCCAAACGAAGGACACTAGAAATACAATTTTAAAGCCTCCTGTTAGGCCATCATCTACACGACATAGCCCTGAATTTTCCAATGCGCAGCTCTTTGCAAAAGAGAAATATTGGCAAGGAAAAGCTGTCTTGTACCTTTGCATTTTTCTCCCAAACGAAGGTCACTAGAAAGAAAATTTTAAAGCCTCCTGTTAGGCCATCATCTACACGACATAGCCCTGAATTTTCCAATGCGCAGCTCTTTGCAAAAGAGAGATATTGGCAAGGAAAAGCTGTCTTGTACCATTGCATTTTTCTCCCAAACGAAGGACACTAGAAAGAAAATTTTAAAGCCTCCTGTTAGGCCATCATCTACACGACATAGCCCTGAATTTTCCAATGCGCAGCTCTTTGCAAAAGAGAGATATTGGCAAGGAAAAGCTGTCTTGTACCTTTGCATTTTTCTCCCAAACGAAGGTCACTAGAAAGTAAATTTTAAAGCCTCCTGTTAGGCCATCATCTACACGACATAGCCCTGAATTTTCCAATGCGTAGCTCTTTGCAAAAGAGAGATATTGGCAAGGAAAAGCTGTCTTGTACCATTGCATTTTTCTCCCAAACGAAGGACACTAGAAAGAAAATTTTAAAGCCTCCTGTTAGACCATCATCTACACGGCATAGCCATGAATTTTCCAATGCGCAGCTCTTTGCAAAAGAGAGATATTGGCAAGGAAAAGCTGTCTTGTACCTTTGCATTTTTCTCCCAAACGAAGGACACTAGAATTAAAATTTTAAAGCCTCCTGTTAGGCCATCATCTACAGTGTAGATTCTACACGATATAGCCCTGAATTTTCCAATGCGCAGCTCTTTGCAAAAGAGAGATATTGGCAAGGAAAAGCTGTCTTGTACCATTGCATTTTTCTCCCAAACGAAGGACACTAGAAAGAAAATTTTAAAGCCTCCTGTTAGACCATCATCTACACGACATAGCCCTGAATTTTCCAATGCGCAGCTCTTTGCAAAAGAGAGATATTGGCAAGGAAAAGCTGTCTTGTACCATTGCATTTTTTTCCCAAACGAAGGACACTAGAAAGAAAATTTTAAAGCCTCCTGTTAGACCATCATCTGCACGACATAGCCCTGAATTTTCCAATGCGCAGCTCTTTGCAAAAGAGAGATATTGGCAAGGAAAAGCTGTCTTGTACCATTGCATTTTTCTCCCAAACGAAGGACACTAGAAAGAAAATTTTAAAGCCTCCTGTCAGACCATCATCTACACGACATAGCCCTGAATTTTCCAATGCGCAGCTCTTTGCAAAAGAGAGATATTGGCAAGGAAAAGCTGTCTTGTACCATTGCATTTTTCTCCCAAACGAAGGACACTAGAATTAAAATTTTAAAGCCTCCTGTTAGGCCATCGTCTACACGATATAGCCCTGAATTTTCCAATGCGCAGCTCTTTGCAAACGAGAGATATTGGCAAGGAAAAGCTGTCTTATACCTTTGCATTTTTCTCCCAAACGAAGGACACTAGAAAGAAAATTTTAAAGCCTCCTGTTAGGCCATCATCTACACGACATAGCCCTGAATTTTCCAATGCGCAGCTCTTTGCAAAAGAGAGATATTGGCAAGGAAAAGCTGTCTTGTACCATTGCATTTTTCTCCCAAACGAAGGACACTAGAAAGAAAATTTTAAAGCCTCCTGTTAGACCATCATCTACACGACATAGCCCTGAATTTTCAAATGCGCAACTCTTTGCAAAAGAGAGATATTGGCAAGGAAAAGCTGTCTTGTACCATTGCATTTTTCTCCCAAACGAAGGACACTAGAAATAAAATTTTAAAGCCTCCTGTTAGGCCATCATCTACACGACATAGCCCTGAATTTTCCAATGCGCAGCTCTTTGCAAAAGAGAAATATTGGCAAGGAAAAGCTGTCTTGTACCTTTGCATTTTTCTCCCAAACGAAGGTCACTAGAAAGAAAATTTTAAAGCCTCCTGTTAGGCCATCATCTACACGACATAGCCCTGAATTTTCCAATGCGCAGCTCTTTGCAAAAGAGAGATATTGGCAAGGAAAAGCTGTCTTGTACCATTGCATTTTTCTCCCAAACGAAGGACACTAGAAAGAAAATTTTAAAGCCTCCTGTTAGGCCATCATCTACACGGCATAGCCATGAATTTTCCAATGCGCAGCTCTTTGCAAAAGAGAGATATTGGCAAGGAAAAGCTGTCTTGTACCTTTGCATTTTTCTCCCAAACGAAGGACACTAGAATTAAAATTTTAAAGCCTCCTGTTAGGCCATCATCTACAGTGTAGATTCTACACGATATAGCCCTGAATTTTCCAATGCGCAGATCTTTGCAAAAGAGAGATATTGGCAAGGAAAAGCTGTCTTGTACCATTGCATTTTTCTCCCAAACGAAGGACACTAGAAAGAAAATTTTAAAGCCTCCTGTTAGACCATCATCTACACGGCATAGCCATGAATTTTCCAATGCGCAGCTCTTTGCAAAACAGATATTGGCAAGGAAAAGCTGTCTTGTACCTTTGCATTTTTCTCCCAAACGAAGGTCACTAGAAAGAAAATTTTAAAGCCTCCTGTTAGGCTATCATCTACACGACATAGCCCTGAATTTTCCAATGCGTAGCTCTTTGCAAAAGAGAGATATTGGCAAGGAAAAGCTGTCTTGTACCTTTGCATTTTTCTCCCAAACGAAGGACACTAGAAAGAAAATTTTAAAGCCTCCTGTTAGGCCATCATCTACACGACGTAGCCCTGAATTTTCCAATGCGCAGCTCTTTGCAAAAGAGAGATATTGGCAAGGAAAAGCTGTCTTGTACCTTTGCATTTTTCTCCCAAACGAAGGACACTAGAATGAAAATTTTAAAGCCTCCTGTTAGACCATCATCTACACGGCATAGCCATGAATTTTCCAATGCGCAGCTCTTTGCAAAAGAGAGATATTGGCAAGGAAAAGCTGTCTTGCACCTTTGCATTTTTCTCCCAAACGAAGGACACTAGAATTAAAATTTTAAAGACTCCTGTTAGGCCATCATCTACACGACATAGCCCTGAATTTTCCAATGCGCAGCTCTATGCAAAAGAGAGATATTGGCAAGGAAAAGCTGTCTTGTACCTTTGCATTTTTCTCCCAAACGAAGGTCACTAGAATTAAAATTTTAAAGCCTCCTGTTAGGCCATCATCTACACGACATAGCCCTGAATTTTCCAATGCGTAGCTCTTTGCAAAAGAGAGATATTGGCAAGGAAAAGCTGTCTTGTACCTTTGCATTTTTCTCCCAAACGAAGGACACTAGAAAGAAAATTTTAAAGCCTCCTGTTAGGCCATCATCTACACGACATAGCCCTGAATTTTCCAATGCGCAGCTCTTTGCAAAAGAGAGATATTGGCAAGGAAAAGCTGTCTTGTACCATTGCATTTTTCTCCCAAACGAAGGACACTAGAAAGAAAATTTTAAAGCCTCCTGTTAGACCATCATCTACACGGCATAGCCATGAATTTTCCAATGCGCAGCTCTTTGCAAAAGAGAGATATTGGCAAGGAAAAGCTGTCTTGTACCTTTGCATTTTTCTCCCAAACGAAGGACACTAGAATTAAAATTTTAAAGCCTCCTGTTAGGCCATCATCTACACGATATAGCCCTGAATTTTCCAATGCGCAGCTCTTTGCAAAAGAGAGATATTGGCAAGGAAAAGCTGTCTTGTACCATTGCATTTTTCTCCCAAACGAAGGACACTGGAAAGAAAATTTTAAAGCCTCCTGTTAGACCATCATCTACACGACATAGCCCTGAATTTTCCAATGCGTAGCTCTTTGCAAAAGAGAGATATTGGCAAGGAAAAGCTGTCTTGTACCTTTGCATTTTTCTCCCAAACGAAGGACACTAGAAAGAAAATTTTAAAGCCTCCTGTTAGGCCATCATCTACACGACATAGCCCTGAATTTTCCAATGCGCAGCTCTTTGCAAAAGAGAGATATTGGCAAGGAAAAGCTGTCTTGTACCATTGCATTTTTCTCCCAAACGAAGGACACTAGAAAGAAAATTTTAAAGCCTCCTGTTAGACCATCATCTACACGGCATAGCCATGAATTTTCCAATGCGCAGCTCTTTGCAAAAGAGAGATATTGGCAAGGAAAAGCTGTCTTGTACCTTTGCATTTTTCTCCCAAACGAAGGACACTAGAATTAAAATTTTAAAGCCTCCTGTTAGGCCATCATCTACACGATATAGCCCTGAATTTTCCAATGCGCAGCTCTTTGCAAAAGAGAGATATTGGCAAGGAAAAGCTGTCTTGTACCTTTGCATTTTTCTCCCAAACGAAGGACACTAGAAAGAAAATTTTAAAGCCTCCTGTTAGGCCATCATCTACACGACATAGCCCTGAATTTTCCAATGCGCAGCTCTTTGCAAAAGAGAGATATTGGCAAGGAAAAGCTGTCTTGTACCATTGCATTTTTCTCCCAAACGAAGGACACTAGAAAGAAAATTTTAAAGCCTCCTGTTAGACCATCATCTACACGGCATAGCCATGAATTTTCCAATGCGCAGCTCTTTGCAAAAGAGAGATATTGGCAAGGAAAAGCTGTCTTGTACCTTTGCATTTTTCTCCCAAACGAAGGACACTAGAATTAAAATTTTAAAGCCTCCTGTTAGGCCATCATCTACACGATATAGCCCTGAATTTTCCAATGCGCAGCTCTTTGCAAAAGAGAGATATTGGCAAGGAAAAGCTGTCTTGTACCTTTGCATTTTTCTCCCAAACGAAGGACACTAGAAAGAAAATTTTAAAGCCTCCTGTTAGGCCATCATCTACACGACATAGCCCTGAATTTTCCAATGCGCAGCTCTTTGCAAAAGAGAGATATTGGCAAGGAAAAGCTGTATTGTACCATTGCATTTTTCTCCCAAACGAAGGACACTAGAAAGAAAATTTTAAAGCCTCCTGTTAGACCATCATCTACACGACATAGTCCTGAATTTTCCAATGCGCAGCTCTTTGCAAAAGAGAGATATTGGCAAGGAAAAGCTGTCTTGTACCATTGCATTTTTCTCCCAAACGAAGGACACTAGAATTAAAATTTTAAAGCCTCCTGTTAGGCCATCATCTACACGATATAGCCCTGAATTTTCCAATGCGCAGCTCTTTGCAAACGAGAGATATTGGCAAGGAAAAGCTGTCTTATACCTTTGCATTTTTCTCCCAAACGAAGGACACTAGAAAGAAAATTTTAAAGCCTCCTGTTAGGCCATCATCTACACGACATAGCCCTGAATTTTCCAATGCGCAGCTCTTTGCAAAAGAGAGATATTGGCAAGGAAAAGCTGTCTTGTACCATTGCATTTTTCTCCCAAACGAAGGACACTAGAAAGAAAATTTTAAAGCCTCCTGTTAGACCATCATCTACACGACATAGCCCTGAATTTTCCAATGCGCAACTCTTTGCAAAAGAGAGATATTGGCAAGGAAAAGCTGTCTTGTACCATTGCATTTTTCTCCCAAACGAAGGACACTAGAAAGAAAATTTTAAAGCCTCCTGTTAGGCCATCATCTACACGACATAGCCCTGAATTTTCCAATGCGCAGCTCTTTGCAAAAGAGAAATATTGGCAAGGAAAAGCTGTCTTGTACCTTTGCATTTTTCTCCCAAACGAAGGTCACTAGAAAGAAAATTTTAAAGCCTCCTGTTAGGCCATCATCTACACGACATAGCCCTGAATTTTCCAATGCGCAGCTCTTTGCAAAAGAGAGATATTGGCAAGGAAAAGCTGTCTTGTACCATTGCATTTTTCTCCCAAACGAAGGACACTAGAAAGAAAATTTTAAAGCCTCCTGTTAGGCCATCATCTACACGACATAGCCCTGAATTTTCCAATGCGCAGCTCTTTGCAAAAGAGAGATATTGGCAAGGAAAAGCTGTCTTGTACCTTTGCATTTTTCTCCCAAACGAAGGTCACTAGAAAGTAAATTTTAAAGCCTCCTGTTAGGCCATCATCTACACGACATAGCCCTGAATTTTCCAATGCGTAGCTCTTTGCAAAAGAGAGATATTGGCAAGGAAAAGCTGTCTTGTACCATTGCATTTTTCTCCCAAACGAAGGACACTAGAAAGAAAATTTTAAAGCCTCCTGTTAGACCATCATCTACACGGCATAGCCATGAATTTTCCAATGCGCAGCTCTTTGCAAAAGAGAGATATTGGCAAGGAAAAGCTGTCTTGTACCTTTGCATTTTTCTCCCAAACGAAGGACACTAGAATTAAAATTTTAAAGCCTCCTGTTAGGCCATCATCTACAGTGTAGATTCTACACGATATAGCCCTGAATTTTCCAATGCGCAGCTCTTTGCAAAAGAGAGATATTGGCAAGGAAAAGCTGTCTTGTACCATTGCATTTTTCTCCCAAACGAAGGACACTAGAAAGAAAATTTTAAAGCCTCCTGTTAGACCATCATCTACACGGCATAGCCATGAATTTTCCAATGCGCAGCTCTTTGCAAAACAGATATTGGCAAGGAAAAGCTGTCTTGTACCTTTGCATTTTTCTCCCAAACGAAGGTCACTAGAAAGAAAATTTTAAAGCCTCCTGTTAGGCTATCATCTACACGACATAGCCCTGAATTTTCCAATGCGTAGCTCTTTGCAAAAGAGAGATATTGGCAAGGAAAAGCTGTCTTGTACCTTTGCATTTTTCTCCCAAACGAAGGACACTAGAAAGAAAATTTTAAAGCCTCCTGTTAGGCCATCATCTACACGACATAGCCCTGAATTTTCCAATGCGCAGCTCTTTGCAAACGAGAGATATTGGCAAGGAAAAGCTGTCTTGTACCTTTGCATTTTTCTCCCAAACGAAGGACACTAGAAAGAAAATTTTAAAGCCTCCTGTTAGGCCATCATCTACACGACATAGCCCTGAATTTTCCAATGCGCAGCTCTTTGCAAAAGAGAGATATTGGCAAGGAAAAGCTGTCTTGTACCTTTGCATTTTTCTCCCAAACGAAGGACACTAGAATGAAAATTTTAAAGCCTCCTGTTAGACCATCATCTACACGGCATAGCCATGAATTTTCCAATGCGCAGCTCTTTGCAAAAGAGAGATATTGGCAAGGAAAAGCTGTCTTGCACCTTTGCATTTTTCTCCCAAACGAAGGACACTAGAATTAAAATTTTAAAGACTCCTGTTAGGCCATCATCTACACGACATAGCCCTGAATTTTCCAATGCGCAGCTCTATGCAAAAGAGAGATATTGGCAAGGAAAAGCTGTCTTGTACCTTTGCATTTTTCTCCCAAACGAAGGTCACTAGAATTAAAATTTTAAAGCCTCCTGTTAGGCCATCATCTACACGACATAGCCCTGAATTTTCCAATGCGTAGCTCTTTGCAAAAGAGAGATATTGGCAAGGAAAAGCTGTCTTGTACCTTTGCATTTTTCTCCCAAACGAAGGACACTAGAAAGAAAATTTTAAAGCCTCTTGTTAGGCCATCATCTACACGACATAGCCCTGAATTTTCCAATGCGCAGCTCTTTGCAAAAGAGAGATATTGGCAAGGAAAAGCTGTCTTGTACCATTGCATTTTTCTCCCAAACGAAGGACACTAGAAAGAAAATTTTAAAGCCTCCTGTTAGACCATCATCTACACGGCATAGCCATGAATTTTCCAATGCGCAGCTCTTTGCAAAAGAGAGATATTGGCAAGGAAAAGCTGTCTTGTACCTTTGCATTTTTCTCCCAAACGAAGGACACTAGAATTAAAATTTTAAAGCCTCCTGTTAGGCCATCATCTACACGATATAGCCCTGAATTTTCCAATGCGCAGCTCTTTGCAAAAGAGAGATATTGGCAAGGAAAAGCTGTCTTGTACCTTTGCATTTTTCTCCCAAACGAAGGACACTAGAAAGAAAATTTTAAAGCCTCCTGTTAGGCCATCATCTACACGACATAGCCCTGAATTTTCCAATGCGCAGCTCTTTGCAAAAGAGAGATATTGGCAAGGAAAACTGTATTGTACCATTGCATTTTTCTCCCAAACGAAGGACAATAGAAAGAAAATTTTAAAGCCTCCTGTTAGATCATCATCTACACGACATAGCCCTGAATTTTCCAATGCGCAGCTCTTTGCAAAAGAGAGATATTGGCAAGGAAAAGCTGTCTTGTACCATTGCATTTTTCTCCCAAACGAAGGACACTAGAATTAAAATTTTAAAGCCTCCTGTTAGGCCATCATCTACACGATATAGCCCTGAATTTTCCAATGCGCAGCTCTTTGCAAACGAGAGATATTGGCAAGGAAAAGCTGTCTTATACCTTTGCATTTTTCTCCCAAACGAAGGACACTAGAAAGAAAATTTTAAAGCCTCCTGTTAGGCCATCATCTACACGACATAGCCCTGAATTTTCCAATGCGCAGCTCTTTGCAAAAGAGAGATATTGGCAAGGAAAAGCTGTCTTGTACCATTGCATTTTTCTCCCAAACGAAGGACACTAGAAAGAAAATTTTAAAGCCTCCTGTTAGACCATCATCTACACGACATAGCCCTGAATTTTCCAATGCGCAACTCTTTGCAAAAGAGAGATATTGGCAAGGAAAAGCTGTCTTGTACCATTGCATTTTTCTCCCAAACGAAGGACACTAGATATAAAATTTTAAAGCCTCCTGTTAGGCTATCATCTACACGACATAGCCCTGAATTTTCCAATGCGCAGCTCTTTGCAAAAGAGAGATATTGGCAAGGAAAAGCTGTCTTGTACCATTGCATTTTTCTCCCAAACGAAGGACACTAGAAAGAAAATTTTAAAGCCTCCTGTTAGACCATCATCTACACGACATAGCCCTGAATTTTCCAATGCGCAGCTCTTTGCAAAAGAGAGATATTGGCAAGGAAAACTGTATTGTACCATTGCATTTTTCTCCCAAACGAAGGACAATAGAAAGAAAATTTTAAAGCCTCCTGTTAGATCATCATCTACACGACATAGCCCTGAATTTTCCAATGCGCAGCTCTTTGCAAAAGAGAGATATTGGCAAGGAAAAGCTGTCTTGTACCATTGCATTTTTCTCCCAAACGAAGGACACTAGAATTAAAATTTTAAAGCCTCCTGTTAGGCCATCATCTACACGATATAGCCCTGAATTTTCCAATGCGCAGCTCTTTGCAAACGAGAGATATTGGCAAGGAAAAGCTGTCTTATACCTTTGCATTTTTCTCCCAAACGAAGGACACTAGAAAGAAAATTTTAAAGCCTCCTGTTAGGCCATCATCTACACGACATAGCCCTGAATTTTCCAATGCGCAGCTCTTTGCAAAAGAGAGATATTGGCAAGGAAAAGCTGTCTTGTACCATTGAATTTTTCTCCCAAACGAAGGACACTAGAAAGAAAATTTTAAAGCCTCCTGTTAGACCATCATCTACACGACATAGCCCTGAATTTTCCAATGCGCAACTCTTTGCAAAAGAGAGATATTGGCAAGGAAAAGCTGTCTTGTACCATTGCATTTTTCTCCCAAACGAAGGACACTAGAAATAAAATTTTAAAGCCTCCTGTTAGGCCATCATCTACACGACATAGCCCTGAATTTTCCAATGCGCAGCTCTTTGCAAAAGAGAGATATTGGCAAGGAAAAGCTGTCTTGTACCATTGCATTTTTCTCCCAAACGAAGGACACTAGAAAGAAAATTTTAAAGCCTCCTGTTAGACCATCATCTACACGGCATAGCCATGAATTTTCCAATGCGCAGCTCTTTGCAAAAGAGAGATATTGGCAAGGAAAAGCTGTCTTGTACCATTGCATTTTTCTCCCAAACGAAGGACACTAGAAATAAAATTTTAAAGCCTCCTGTTAGGCCATCATCTACACGACATAGCCCTGAATTTTCCAATGCGCAGCTCTTTGCAAAAGAGAGATATTGGCAAGGAAAAGCTGTCTTGTACCTTTGCATTTTTCTCCCAAACGAAGGACACTAGAATGAAAATTTTAAAGCCTCCTGTTAGACCATCATCTACACGGCATAGCCATGAATTTTCCAATGCGCAGCTCTTTGCAAAAGAGAGATATTGGCAAGGAAAAGCTGTCTTGCACCTTTGCATTTTTCTCCCAAACGAAGGACACTAGAAAGAAAATTTTAAAGCCTCCTGTTAGACCATCATCTACACGGCATAGCCATGAATTTTCCAATGCGCAGCTCTTTGCAAAAGAGAGATATTGGCAAGGAAAAGCTGTCTTGTACCATTGCATTTTTCTCCCAAACGAAGGACACTAGAAATAAAATTTTAAAGCCTCCTGTTAGGCCATCATCTACACGACATAGCCCTGAATTTTCCAATGCGCAGCTCTTTGCAAAAGAGAGATATTGGCAAGGAAAAGCTGTCTTGTACCTTTGCATTTTTCTCCCAAACGAAGGACACTAGAATGAAAATTTTAAAGCCTCCTGTTAGACCATCATCTACACGGCATAGCCATGAATTTTCCAATGCGCAGCTCTTTGCAAAAGAGAGATATTGGCAAGGAAAAGCTGTCTTGCACCTTTGCATTTTTCTCCCAAACGAAGGACACTAGAATTAAAATTTTAAAGACTCCTGTTAGGCCATCATCTACACGACATAGCCCTGAATTTTCCAATGCGCAGCTCTATGCAAAAGAGAGATATTGGCAAGGAAAAGCTGTCTTGTACCTTTGCATTTTTCTCCCAAACGAAGGTCACTAGAATTAAAATTTTAAAGCCTCCTGTTAGGCCATCATCTACACGACATAGCCCTGAATTTTCCAATGCGCAGCTCTATGCAAAAGAGAGATATTGGCAAGGAAAAGCTGTCTTGTACCTTTGCATTTTTCTCCCAAACGAAGGTCACTAGAATTAAAATTTTAAAGCCTCCTGTTAGGCCATCATCTACACGACATAGCCCTGAATTTTCCAATGCGTAGCTCTTTGCAAAAGAGAGATATTGGCAAGGAAAAGCTGTCTTGTACCATTGCATTTTTCTCCCAAACGAAGGACACTAGAAAGAAAATTTTAAAGCCTCCTGTTAGACCATCATCTACACGGCATAGCCATGAATTTTCCAATGCGCAGCTCTTTGCAAAAGAGAGATATTGGCAAGGAAAAGCTGTCTTGTACCTTTGCATTTTTCTCCCAAACGAAGGACACTAGAATTAAAATTTTAAAGCCTCCTGTTAGGCCATCATCTATACGATATAGCCCTGAATTTTCCAATGCGCAGCTCTTTGCAAAAGAGAGATATTGGCAAGGAAAAGCTGTCTTGTACCTTTGCATTTTTCTCCCAAACGAAGGACACTAGAAAGAAAATTTTAAAGCCTCCTGTTAGGCCATCATCTACACGACATAGCCCGGAATTTTCCAATGCGCAGCTCTTTGCAAAAGAGAGATATTGGCAAGGAAAACTGTATTGTACCATTGCATTTTTCTCCCAAACGAAGGACACTAGAAAGAAAATTTTAAAGCCTCCTGTTAGACCATCATCTACACGACATAGCCCTGAATTTTCCAATGCGCAGCTCTTTGCAAAAGAGAGATATTGGCAAGGAAAAGCTGTCTTGTACCATTGCATTTTTCTCCCAAACGTAGGACACTAGAATTAAAATTTTAAAGCCTCCTGTTAGGCCATCATCTACACGATATAGCCCTGAATTTTCCAATGCGCAGCTCTTTGCAAACGAGAGATATTGGCAAGGAAAAGCTGTCTTATACCTTTGCATTTTTCTCCCAAACGAAGGACACTAGAAAGAAAATTTTAAAGCCTCCTGTTAGGCCATCATCTACACGACATAGCCCTGAATTTTCCAATGCGCAGCTCTTTGCAAAAGAGAGATATTGGCAAGGAAAAGCTGTCTTGTACCATTGCATTTTTCTCCCAAACGAAGGACACTAGAAAGAAAATTTTAAAGCCTCCTGTTAGGCCATCATCTACACGACATAGCCCTGAATTTTCCAATGCGCAGCTCTTTGCAAAAGAGAGATATTGGCAAGGAAAAGCTGTCTTGTACCATTGCATTTTTCTCCCAAACGAAGGACACTAGAAAGAAAATTTTAAAGCCTCCTGTTAGACCATCATCTACACGACATAGCCCTGAATTTTCCAATGCGCAACTCTTTGCAAAAGAGAGATATTGGCAAGGAAAAGCTGTCTTGTACCATTGCATTTTTCTCCCAAACGAAGGACACTAGAAATAAAATTTTAAAGCCTCCTGTTAGACCATCATCTACACGGCATAGCCATGAATTTTCCAATGCGCAGCTCTTTGCAAAAGAGAGATATTGGCAAGGAAAAGCTGTCTTGTACCTTTGCATTTTTCTCCCAAACGAAGGACACTAGAATTAAAATTTTAAAGCCTCCTGTTAGGCCATCATCTATACGATATAGCCCTGAATTTTCCAATGCGCAGCTCTTTGCAAAAGAGAGATATTGGCAAGGAAAAGCTGTCTTGTACCTTTGCATTTTTCTCCCAAACGAAGGACACTAGAAAGAAAATTTTAAAGCCTCCTGTTAGGCCATCATCTACACGACATAGCCCTGAATTTTCCAATGCGCAGCTCTTTGCAAAAGAGAGATATTGGCAAGGAAAACTGTATTGTACCATTGCATTTTTCTCCCAAACGAAGGACACTAGAAAGAAAATTTTAAAGCCTCCTGTTAGACCATCATCTACACGACATAGCCCTGAATTTTCCAATGCGCAGCTCTTTGCAAAAGAGAGATATTGGCAAGGAAAAGCTGTCTTGTACCATTGCATTTTTCTCCCAAACGTAGGACACTAGAATTAAAATTTTAAAGCCTCCTGTTAGGCCATCATCTACACGATATAGCCCTGAATTTTCCAATGCGCAGCTCTTTGCAAACGAGAGATATTGGCAAGGAAAAGCTGTCTTATACCTTTGCATTTTTCTCCCAAACGAAGGACACTAGAAAGAAAATTTTAAAGCCTCCTGTTAGGCCATCATCTACACGACATAGCCCTGAATTTTCCAATGCGCAGCTCTTTGCAAAAGAGAGATATTGGCAAGGAAAAGCTGTCTTGTACCATTGCATTTTTCTCCCAAACGAAGGACACTAGAAAGAAAATTTTAAAGCCTCCTGTTAGGCCATCATCTACACGACATAGCCCTGAATTTTCCAATGCGCAGCTCTTTGCAAAAGAGAGATATTGGCAAGGAAAAGCTGTCTTGTACCATTGCATTTTTCTCCCAAACGAAGGACACTAGAAAGAAAATTTTAAAGCCTCCTGTTAGACCATCATCTACACGACATAGCCCTGAATTTTCCAATGCGCAACTCTTTGCAAAAGAGAGATATTGGCAAGGAAAAGCTGTCTTGTACCATTGCATTTTTCTCCCAAACGAAGGACACTAGAAATAAAATTTTAAAGCCTCCTGTTAGGCCATCATCTACACGACATAGCCCTGAATTTTCCAATGCGCAGCTCTTTGCAAAAGAGAGATATTGGCAAGGAAAAGCTGTCTTGTACCTTTGCATTTTTCTCCCAAACGAAGGTCACTAGAAAGAAAATTTTAAAGCCTCCTGTTAGGCCATCATCTACACGACATAGCCCTGAATTTTCCAATGCGCAGCTCTTTGCAAAAGAGAGATATTGGCAAGGAAAAGCTGTCTTGTACCATTGCATTTTTCTCCCAAACGAAGGACACTAGAAAGAAAATTTTAAAGCCTCCTGTTAGGCCATCATCTACACGACATAGCCCTGAATTTTCCAATGCGCAGCTCTTTGCAAAAGAGAGATATTGGCAAGGAAAAGCTGTCTTGTACCTTTGCATTTTTCTCCCAAACGAAGGTCACTAGAAAGAAAATTTTAAAGCCTCCTGTTAGGCCATCATCTACACGACATAGCCCTGAATTTTCCAATGCGTAGCTCTTTGCAAAAGAGAGATATTGGCAAGGAAAAGCTGTCTTGTACCTTTGCATTTTTCTCCCAAACGAAGGACACTAGAATTACAATTTTAAAGCCTCCTGTTAGGCCATCATCTACACGACATAGCCCTGAATTTTCCAATGCGCAGCTCTTTGCAAAAGAGAGATATTGGCAAGGAAAAGCTGTCTTGTACCATTGCATTTTTCTCCCAAACGAAGGACACTAGAAAGAAAATTTTAAAGCCTCCTGTTAGACCATCATCTACACGGCATAGCCATGAATTTTCCAATGCGCAGCTCTTTGCAAAAGAGAGATATTGGCAAGGAAAAGCTGTCTTGTACCTTTGCATTTTTCTCCCAAACGAAGGACACTAGAATTAAAATTTTAAAGCCTCCTGTTAGGCCATCATCTACACGATATAGCCCTGCATTTTCCAATGCGCAGCTCTTTGCAAACGAGAGATATTGGCAAGGAAAAGCTGTCTTATACCTTTGCATTTTTCTCCCAAACGAAGGACACTAGAAAGAAAATTTTAAAGCCTCCTGTTAGGCCATCAACTACACGACATAGCCCTGAATTTTCCAATGCGCAGCTCTTTGCAAAAAAGAGATATTGGCAAGGAAAAGCTGTATTGTACCATTGCATTTTTCTCCCAAACGAAGGACACTAGAAAGAAAATTTTAAAGCCTCCTGTTAGACCATCATCTACACGACATAGCCCTGAATTTTCCAATGCGCAGCTCTTTGCAAAAGAGAGATATTGGCAAGGAAAAGCTGTCTTGTACCATTGCATTTTTCTCCCAAACGAAGGACACTAGAATTAAAATTTTAAAGCCTCCTGTTAGGCCATCATCTACACGATATAGCCCTGAATTTTCCAATGCGCAGCTCTTTGCAAACGAGAGATATTGGCAAGGAAAAGCTGTCTTATACCTTTGCATTTTTCTCCCAAACGAAGGACACTAGAAAGAAAATTTTAAAGCCTTCTGTTAGGCCATCATCTACACGACATAGCCCTGAATTTTCCAATGCGCAGCTCTTTGCAAAAGAGAGATATTGGCAAGGAAAAGCTGTCTTGTACCATTGCATTTTTCTCCCAAACGAAGGTCACTAGAAAGAAAATTTTAAAGCCTCCTGTTAGGCCATCATCTACACGACATAGCCCTGAATTTTCCAATGCGCAGCTCTTTGCAAAAGAGAGATATTGGCAAGGAAAAGCTGTCTTGTACCATTGCATTTTTCTCCCAAACGAAGGACACTAGAAAGAAAATTTTAAAGCCTCCTGTTAGGCCATCATCTACACGACATAGCCCTGAATTTTCCAATGCGCAGCTCATTGCAAAAGAGAGATATTGGCAAGGAAAAGCTGTCTTGTACCATTGCATTTTTCTCCCAAACGAAGGACACTAGAAAGAAAATTTTAAAGCCTCCTGTTAGACCATCATCTACACGACATAGCCCTGAATTTTCCAATGCGCAGCTCTTTGCAAAAGAGAGATATTGGCAAGGAAAAGCTGTCTTGTACCTTTGCATTTTTCTCCCAAACGAAGGTCACTAGAAAGAAAATTTTAAAGCCTCCTGTTAGGCCATCATCTACACGACATAGCCCTGAATTTTCCAATGCGTAGCTCTTTGCAAAAGAGAGATATTGGCAAGGAAAAGCTGTCTTGTACCATTGCATTTTTCTCCCAAACGAAGGACACTAGAATTACAATTTTAAAGCCTCCTGTTAGGCCATCATCTACACGACATAGCCCTGAATTTTCCAATGCGCAGCTCTTTGCAAAAGAGAGATATTGGCAAGGAAAAGCTGTCTTGTACCATTGCATTTTTCTCCCAAACGAAGGTCACTAGAAAGAAAATTTTAAAGCCTCCTGTTAGGCCATCATCTACACGACATAGCCCTGAATTTTCCAATGCGCAGCTCTTTGCAAAAGAGAGATATTGGCAAGGAAAAGCTGTCTTGTACCATTGCATTTTTCTCCCAAACGAAGGACACTAGAAAGAAAATTTTAAAGCCTCCTGTTAGGCCATCATCTACACGACATAGCCCTGAATTTTCCAATGCGCAGCTCTTTGCAAAAGAGAGATATTGGCAAGGAAAAGCTGTCTTGTACCATTGCATTTTTCTCCCAAACGAAGGACACTAGAAAGAAAATTTTAAAGCCTCCTGTTAGACCATCATCTACACGACATAGCCCTGAATTTTCCAATGCGCAGCTCTTTGCAAAAGAGAGATATTGGCAAGGAAAAGCTGTCTTGTACCTTTGCATTTTTCTCCCAAACGAAGGTCACTAGAAAGAAAATTTTAAAGCCTCCTGTTAGGCCATCATCTACACGACATAGCCCTGAATTTTCCAATGCGTAGCTCTTTGCAAAAGAGAGATATTGGCAAGGAAAAGCTGTCTTGTACCTTTGCATTTTTCTCCCAAACGAAGGACACTAGAATTACAATTTTAAAGCCTCCTGTTAGGCCATCATCTACACGACATAGCCCTGAATTTTCCAATGCGCAGCTCTTTGCAAAAGAGAGATATTGGCAAGGAAAAGCTGTCTTGTACCATTGCATTTTTCTCCCAAACGAAGGACACTAGAAAGAAAATTTTAAAGCCTCCTGTTAGACCATCATCTACACGGCATAGCCATGAATTTTCCAATGCGCAGCTCTTTGCAAAAGAGAGATATTGGCAAGGAAAAGCTGTCTTGTACCTTTGCATTTTTCTCCCAAACGAAGGACACTAGAATTAAAATTTTAAAGCCTCCTGTTAGGCCATCATCTACACGATATAGCCCTGAATTTTCCAATGCGCAGCTCTTTGCAAACGAGAGATATTGGCAAGGAAAAGCTGTCTTATACCTTTGCATTTTTCTCCCAAACGAAGGACACTAGAAAGAAAATTTTAAAGCCTCCTGTTAGGCCATCATCTACACGACATAGCCCTGAATTTTCCAATGCGCAGCTCTTTGCAAAAGAGAGATATTGGCAAGGAAAAGCTGTATTGTACCATTGCATTTTTCTCCCAAACGAAGGACACTAGAAAGAAAATTTTAAAGCCTCCTGTTAGACCATCATCTACACGACATAGCCCTGAATTTTCCAATGCGCAGCTCTTTGCAAAAGAGAGATATTGGCAAGGAAAAGCTGTCTTGTACCATTGCATTTTTTTCCCAAACGAAGGACACTAGAAAGAAAATTTTAAAGCCTCCTGTTAGACCATCATCTACACGACATAGCCCTGAATTTTCCAATGCGCAGCTCTTTGCAAAAGAGAGATATTGGCAAGGAAAAGCTGTCTTGTACCATTGCATTTTTCTCCCAAACGAAGGACACTAGAAAGAAAATTTTAAAGCCTCCTGTTAGACCATCATCTACACGACATAGCCCTGAATTTTCCAATGCGTAGCTCTTTGCAAAAGAGAGATATTGGCAAGGAAAAGCTGTCTTGTACCTTTGCATTTTTCTCCCAAACGAAGGACACTAGAAAGAAAATTTTAAAGCCTCCTGTTAGGCCATCATCTACACGACATAGCCCTGAATTTTCCAATGCGCAGCTCTTTGCAAAAGAGAGATATTGGCAAGGAAAAGCTGTCTTGTACCATTGCATTTTTCTCCCAAACGAAGGACACTAGAAAGAAAATTTTAAAGCCTCCTGTTAGACCATCATCTACACGACATAGCCCTGAATTTTCCAATGCGCAGCTCTTTGCAAAAGAGAGATATTGGCAAGGAAAAGCTGTCTTGTACCTTTGCATTTTTCTCCCAAACGAAGGTCACTAGAAAGAAAATTTTAAAGCCTCCTGTTAGGCCATCATCTACACGACATAGCCCTGAATTTTCCAATGCGTAGCTCTTTGCAAAAGAGAGATATTGGCAAGGAAAAGCTGTCTTGTACCTTTGCATTTTTCTCCCAAACGAAGGACACTAGAATTACAATTTTAAAGCCTCCTGTTAGGCCATCATCTACACGACATAGCCCTGAATTTTCCAATGCGCAGCTCTTTGCAAAAGAGAGATATTGGCAAGGAAAAGCTGTCTTGTACCATTGCATTTTTCTCCCAAACGAAGGACACTAGAAAGAAAATTTTAAAGCCTCCTGTTAGACCATCATCTACACGGCATAGCCATGAATTTTCCAATGCGCAGCTCTTTGCAAAAGAGAGATATTGGCAAGGAAAAGCTGTCTTGTACCTTTGCATTTTTCTCCCAAACGAAGGACACTAGAATTAAAATTTTAAAGCCTCCTGTTAGGCCATCATCTACACGATATAGCCCTGAATTTTCCAATGCGCAGCTCTTTGCAAACGAGAGATATTGGCAAGGAAAAGCTGTCTTATACCTTTGCATTTTTCTCCCAAACGAAGGACACTAGAAAGAAAATTTTAAAGCCTCCTGTTAGGCCATCATCTACACGACATAGCCCTGAATTTTCCAATGCGCAGCTCTTTGCAAAAGAGAGATATTGGCAAGGAAAAGCTGTATTGTACCATTGCATTTTTCTCCCAAACGAAGGACACTAGAAAGAAAATTTTAAAGCCTCCTGTTAGACCATCATCTACACGACATAGCCCTGAATTTTCCAATGCGCAGCTCTTTGCAAAAGAGAGATATTGGCAAGGAAAAGCTGTCTTGTACCATTGCATTTTTTTCCCAAACGAAGGACACTAGAAAGAAAATTTTAAAGCCTCCTGTTAGACCATCATCTACACGACATAGCCCTGAATTTTCCAATGCGCAGCTCTTTGCAAAAGAGAGATATTGGCAAGGAAAAGCTGTCTTGTACCATTGCATTTTTCTCCCAAACGAAGGACACTAGAAAGAAAATTTTAAAGCCTCCTGTTAGACCATCATCTACACGACATAGCCCTGAATTTTCCAATGCGTAGCTCTTTGCAAAAGAGAGATATTGGCAAGGAAAAGCTGTCTTGTACCTTTGCATTTTTCTCCCAAACGAAGGACACTAGAAAGAAAATTTTAAAGCCTCCTGTTAGGCCATCATCTACACGACATAGCCCTGAATTTTCCAATGCGCAGCTCTTTGCAAAAGAGAGATATTGGCAAGGAAAAGCTGTCTTGTACCATTGCATTTTTCTCCCAAACGAAGGACACTAGAAAGAAAATTTTAAAGCCTCCTGTTAGACCATCATCTACACGGCATAGCCATGAATTTTCCAATGCGCAGCTCTTTGCAAAAGAGAGATATTGGCAAGGAAAAGCTGTATTGTACCATTGCATTTTTCTCCCAAACGAAGGACACTAGAAAGAAAATTTTAAAGCCTCCTGTTAGACCATCATCTACACGACATAGCCCTGAATTTTCCAATGCGCAGCTCTTTGCAAAAGAGAGATATTGGCAAGGAAAAGCTGTCTTGTACCATTGCATTTTTTTCCCAAACGAAGGACACTAGAAATAAAATTTTAAAGCCTCCTGTTAGGCCATCATCTACACGACATAGCCCTGAATTTTCCAATGCGCAGCTCTTTGCAAAAGAGAGATATTGGCAAGGAAAAGCTGTCTTGTACCATTGCATTTTTCTCCCAAACGAAGGACACTAGAAAGAAAATTTTAAAGCCTCCTGTTAGACCATCATCTACACGACATAGCCCTGAATTTTCCAATGCGCAGCTCTTTGCAAAAGAGAGATATTGGCAAGGAAAAGCTGTCTTGTACCATTGCATTTTTTTCCCAAACGAAGGACACTAGAAATAAAATTTTAAAGCCTCCTGTTAGGCCATCATCTACACGACATAGCCCTGAATTTTCCAATGCGCAGCTCTTTGCAAAAGAGAGATATTGGCAAGGAAAAGCTGTCTTGTACCATTGCATTTTTCTCCCAAACGAAGGACACTAGAAATAAAATTTTAAAGCCTCCTGTTAGACCAACATCTACACGGCATAGCCATGAATTTTCCAATGCGCAGCTCTTTGCAAAAGAGAGATATTGGCAAGGAAAAGCTGTCTTGTACCTTTGCATTTTTCTCCCAAACGAAGGTCACTAGAAAGAAAATTTTAAAGCCTCCTGTTAGGCCATCATCTACACGACATAGCCCTGAATTTTCCAATGCGCAGCTCTTTGCAAAAGAGAGATATTGGCAAGGAAAAGCTGTCTTGTACCATTGCATTTTTCTCCCAAACGAAGGACACTAGAAAGAAAATTTTAAAGCCTCCTGTTAGGCCATCATCTACACGACATAGCCCTGAATTTTCCAATGCGCAGCTCTTTGCAAAAGAGAGATATTGGCAAGGAAAAGCTGTCTTGTACCATTGCATTTTTCTCCCAAACGAAGGACACTAGAAAGAAAATTTTAAAGCCTCCTGTTAGACCATCATCTACACGGCATAGCCATGAATTTTCCAATGCGCAGCTCTTTGTAAAAGAGAGATATTGGCAAGGAAAAGCTGTCTTGTACCTTTGCATTTTTCTCCCAAACGAAGGACACTAGAATTAAAATTTTAAAGCCTCCTGTTAGGCCATCATCTACACGATATAGCCCTGAATTTTCCAATGCGCAGCTCTTTGCAAAATAGAGATATTGGCAAGGAAAAGCTGTCTTGTACCATTGCATTTTTCTCCCAAACGAAGGACACTAGAATGAAAATTTTAAAGCCTCCTGTTAGACCATCATCTACACGGCATAGCCATGAATTTTCCAATGCGCAGCTCTTTGCAAAAGAGAGATATTGGCAAGGAAAAGCTAACTTGTACCTTTGCATTTTTCTCCCAAACGAAGGACACTAGAAAGAAAATTTTAAAGCCTCCTGTTAGGCCATCATCTACACGACATAGCCCTGAATTTTCCAATGCGCAGCTCTTTGCAAAAGAGAGATATTGGCAAGGAAAAGCTGTCTTGTACCATTGCATTTTTCTCCCAAACGAAGGACACTCGAAAGAAAATTTTAAAGCCTCCTGTTAGACCATCATCTACACGGCATAGCCATGAATTTTCCAATGCGCAGCTCTTTGCAAAAGAGAGATATTGGCAAGGAAAAGCTGTCTTGTACCTTTGCATTTTTCTCCCAAACGAAGGACACTAGAAAGAAAATTTTAAAGCCTCCTGTTAGGCCATCATCTACACGACATAGCCCTGAATTTTCCAATGCGCAGCTCTTTGCAAAAGAGAGATATTGGCAAGGAAAAGCTGTCTTGTACCTTTGCATTTTTCTCCCAAACGAAGGACACTAGAATTAAAATTTTAAAGCCTCCTGTTAGGCCATCATCTACACGACATAGCCCTGAATTTTCCAATGCGCAGCTCTTTGCAAAAGAGAGATATTGGCAAGGAAAAGCTGTCTTGTACCTTTGCATTTTTCTCCCAAACGAAGGTCACTAGAAAGAAAATTTTAAAGCCTCCTGTTAGGCTATCATCTACACGACATAGCCCTGAATTTTCCAATGCGTAGCTCTTTGCAAAAGAGAGATATTTGCAAGGAAAAGCTGTCTTGTACCTTTGCATTTTTCTCCCAAACGAAGGACACTAGAAAGAAAATTTTAAAGCCTCCGGTTAGGCCATCATCTACACGACATAGCCCTGAATTTTCCAATGCGCAGCTCTTTGCAAAAGAGAGATATTGGCAAGGAAAAGCTGTCTTGTACCATTGCATTTTTCTCCCAAACGAAGGACACTTGAAAGAAAATTTTAAAGCCTCCTGTTAGACCATCATCTACACGGCATAGCCATGAATTTTCCAATGCGCAGCTCTTTGCAAAAGAGAGATATTGGCAAGGAAAAGCTGTCTTGTACCATTGCATTTTTCTCCCAAACGAAGGACACTAGAAAGAAAATTTTAAAGCCTCCTGTTAGGCCATCATCTACACGACATAGCCCTGAATTTTCCAATGCGCAGCTCTTTGCAAAAGAGAGATATTGGCAAGGAAAAGCTGTCTTGTACCATTGCATTTTTCTCCCAAACGAAGGACACTAGAAAGAAAATTTTAAAGCCTCCTGTTAGACCATCATCTACACGACATAGCCCTGAATTTTCCAATGCGCAGCTCTTTGCAAAAGAGAGATATTGGCAAGGAAAAGCTGTCTTGTACCATTGCATTTTTCTCCCAAACGAAGGACACTAGAAGAAAATTTTAAAGCCTCCTGTTAGGCCATTATCTACACGACATAGCCCTGAATTTTCCAATGCGCAGCTCTTTGCAAAAGAGAGATATAGGCAAGGAAAAGCTGTCTTGTACCTTTGCATTTTTCTCCCAAACGAAGGACACTAGAATTAAAATTTTAAAGCCTCCTGTTAGGCCATCATCTACACGACATAGCCCTGAATTTTCCAATGCGCAGCTCTTTGCAAAAGAGAGATATTGGCAAGGAAAAGCTGTCTTGTACCATTGCATTTTTCTCCCAAACGAAGGACACTAGAAGAAAATTTTAAAGCCTCCTGTTAGGTCATCATCTACACGACATAGCCCTGAATTTTCCAATGCGCAGCTCTTTGCAAAAGAGAGATATTGGCAAGGAAAAGCTGTCTTGTACCTTTGCATTTTTCTCCCAAACGAAGGACACTAGAATTAAAATTTTAAAGCCTCCTGTTAGGCCATCATCTACACGACATAGCCCTGAATATTCCAATGCGTAGCTCTTTGCAAAAGAGAGATATTGGCAAGGAAAAGCTGTCTTGTACCATTGCATTTTTCTCCCAAACGAAGGACACTAGAAAGAAAATTTTAAAGCCTTCTGTTAGGCCATCATCTACACGACATAGCCCTGAATTTTCCAATGCGCAGCTCTTTGCAAAAGAGAGATATTGGCAAGGAAAAGCTGTCTTGTACCTTTGCATTTTTCTCCCAAACGAAGGACACTAGAAAGAAAATTTTAAAGCCTCCTGTTAGGCCATCATCTACACGAAATAGCCCTGATTTTTCCAATGCGCAGCTCTTTGCAAAAGAGAGATATTGGCAAGGAAAAGCTGTCTTGTACCATTGCATTTTTCTCCCAAACGAAGGACACTAGAAAGAAAATTTTAAAGCCTCCTGTTAGGCCATCATCTACACGACATAGCCCTGAATTTTCCAATGCGCAGCTCTTTGCAAAAGAGAGATATTGGCAAGGAAAAGCTGTCTTGTACCTTTGCATTTTTCTCCCAAACGAAGGACACTAGAATTAAAATTTTAAAGCCTCCTGTTAGGGCATCATCTACACGACATAGCCCTGAATTTTCCAATGCGTAGCTCTTTGCAAAAGAGAGATATTGGCAAGGAAAAGCTGTCTTGTACCATTGCATTTTTCTCCCAAACGAAGGACACTAGAAAGAAAATTTTAAAGCCTCCTGTTAGGCCATCATCTACAAGACATAGCCCTGAATTTTCCAATGCGCAGCTCTTTGCAAAAGAGAGATATTGGCAAGGAAAAGCTGTCTTGTACCTTTGCATTTTTCTCCCAAACGAAGGACACTAGAAAGAAAATTTTAAAGCCTCCTGTTAGGCCATCATCTACACGAAATAGCCCTGATTTCTCCAATGCGCAGCTCTTTGCAAAAGAGAGATATTGGCAAGGAAAAGCTGTCTTGTACCATTGCATTTTTCTCCCAAACGAAGGACACTAGAAAGAAAATTTTAAAGCCTCCTGTTAGGCCATCATCTACACGACATAGCCCTGAATTTTCCAATGCGCAGCTCTTTGCAAAAGAGAGATATTGGCAAGGAAAAGCTGTCTTGTACCTTTGCATTTTTCTCCCAAACGAAGGTCACTAGAAAGAAAATTTTAAAGCCTCCTGTTAGGCCATCATCTACACGACATAGCCCTGAATTTTCCAATGCGTAGCTCTTTGCAAAAGAGAGATATTGGCAAGGAAAAGCTGTCTTGTACCATTGCATTTTTCTCCCAAACGAAGGACACTAGAAGAAAATTTTAAAGCCTCCTGTTAGGCCATCATCTACACGACATAGCCCTGAATTTTCCAATGCGCAGCTCTTTGCAAAAGAGAGATATTGGCAAGGAAAAGCTGTCTTGTACCTTTGCATTTTTCTCCCAAACGAAGGACACTAGAATTAAAATTTTAAAGCCTCCTGTTAGGCCATCATCTACACGACATAGCCCTCAATTTTCCAATGCGTAGCTCTTTGCAAAAGAGAGATATTGGCAAGGAAAAGCTGTCTTGTACCATTGCATTTTTCTCCCAAACGAAGGACACTAGAAAGAAAATTTTAAAGCCTCCTGTTAGGCCATCATCTACACGACATAGCCCTGAATTTTCCAATGCGCAGCTCTTTGCAAAAGAGAGATATTGGCAAGGAAAAGCTGTCTTGTACCTTTGCATTTTTCTCCCAAACGAAGGACACTAGAAAGAAAATTTTAAAGCCTCCTGTTAGGCCATCATCTACACGAAATAGCCCTGAATTTTCCAATGCGTAGCTCTTTGCAAAAGAGAGATATTGGCAAGGAAAAGCTGTCTTGTACCATTGCATATTTCTCCCAAACGAAGGACACTAGAATTAAAATTTTAAAGCCTCCTGTTAGGCCATCATCTACACGACATAGCCCTGAATTTTCCAATGCGCAGCTCTTTGCAAAAGAGAGATATTGGCAAGGAAAAGCTGTCTTGTACCATTGCATTTTTCTCCCAAACGAAGGTCACTAGAAAGAAAATTTTAAAGCCTCCTGTTAGGCCATCATCTACACGACATAGCCCTGAATTTTCCAATGCGTAGCTCTTTGCAAAAGAGAGATATTGGCAAGGAAAAGCTGTCTTGTACCATTGCATTTTTCTCCCAAACGAAGGTCACTAGAAAGAAAATTTTAAAGCCTCCTGTTAGGCCATCATCTACACGACATAGCCCGGAATTTTCCAATGCGTAGCTCTTTGCAAAAGAGAGATATTGGCAAGGAAAAGCTGTCTTGTACCATTGCATTTTTCTCCCAAACGAAGGACACTAGAAAGAAAATTTTAAAGCCTCCTGTTAGGCCATCATCTACAAGACATAGCCCTGAATTTCCCAATGCGCAGCTCTTTGCAAAAGAGAGATATTGGCAAGGAAAAGCTGTCTTGTACCTTTGCATTTTTCTCCCAAACGAAGGACACTAGAAAGAAAATTTTAAAGCCTCCTGTTAGGCCATCATCTACACGAAATAGCCCTGATTTCTCCAATGCGCAGCTCTTTGCAAAAGAGAGATATTGGCAAGGAAAAGCTGTCTTGTACCATTGCATTTTTCTCCCAAACGAAGGACACTAGAAAGAAAATTTTAAAGCCCCCTGTTAGGCCATCATCTACACGACATAGCCCTGAATTTTCCAATGCGCAGCTCTTTGCAAAAGAGAGATATTGGCAAGGAAAAGCTGTCTTGTACCTTTGCATTTTTCTCCCAAACGAAGGTCACTAGAAAGAAAATTTTAAAGCCTCCTGTTAGGCCATCATCTACACGACATAGCCCTGAATTTTCCAATGCGTAGCTCTTTGCAAAAGAGAGATATTGGCAAGGAAAAGCTGTCTTGTACCATTGCATTTTTCTCCCAAACGAAGGACACTAGAAGAAAATTTTAAAGCCTCCTGTTAGGCCATCATCTACACGACATAGCCCTGAATTTTCCAATGCGCAGCTCTTTGCAAAAGAGAGATATTGGCAAGGAAAAGCTGTCTTGTACCTTTGCATTTTTCTCCCAAACGAAGGACACTAGAATTAAAATTTTAAAGCCTCCTGTTAGGCCATCATCTACACGACATAGCCCTGAATTTTCCAATGCGTAGCTCTTTGCAAAAGAGAGATATTGGCAAGGAAAAGCTGTCTTGTACCATTGCATTTTTCTCCCAAACGAAGGACACTAGAAAGAAAATTTTAAAGCCTCCTGTTAGGCCATTATCTACACGACATAGCCCTAAATTTTCCAATGCGCAGCTCTTTGCAAAAGAGAGATATTGGCAAGGAAAAGCTGTCTTGTACCTTTGCATTTTTCTCCCAAACGAAGGACACTAGAAAGAAAATTTTAAAGCCTCCTGTTAGGCCATCATCTACACGAAATAGCCCTGAATTTTCCAATGCGTAGCTCTTTGCAAAAGAGAGATATTGGCAAGGAAAAGCTGTCTTGTACCATTGCATTTTTCTCCCAAACGAAGGACACTAGAAAGAAAATTTTAAAGCCTCCTGTTAGGCCATCATCTACACGACATAGCCCTGAATTTTCCAATGCGTAGCTCTTTGCAAAAGAGAGATATTGGCAAGGTAAAGCTGTCTTGTACCATTGCATATTTCTCCCAAACGAAGGACACTAGAATTAAAATTTTAAAGCCTCCTGTTAGGCCATCATCTACACGACATAGCCCTGAATTTTCCAATGCGCAGCTCTTTGCAAAAGAGAGATATTGGCAAGGAAAAGCTGTCTTGTACCATTGCATTTTTCTCCCAAACGAAGGTCACTAGAAAGAAAATTTTAAAGCCTCCTGTTAGGCCATCATCTACACGACATAGCCCTGAATTTTCCAATGCGTAGCTCTTTGCAAAAGAGAGATATTGGCAAGGAAAAGCTGTCTTGTACCATTGCATTTTTCTCCCAAACGAAGGTCACTAGAAAGAAAATTTTAAAGCCTCCTGTTAGGCCATCATCTACACGACATAGCCCGGAATTTTCCAATGCGTAGCTCTTTGCAAAAGAGAGATATTGGCAAGGAAAAGCTGTCTTGTACCTTTGCATTTTTCTCCCAAACGAAGGACACTAGAAAGAAAATTTTAAAGCCTCCTGTTAGGCCATCATCTACACGACATAGCCATGAATTTTCCAATGCGCAGCTCTTTGCAAAAGAGAGATATTGGCAAGGAAAAGCTAACTTGTACCTTTGCATTTTTCTCCCAAACGAAGGACACTAGAAAGAAAATTTTAAAGCCTCCTGTTAGGCCATCATCTACACGACATAGCCCTGAATTTTCCAATGCTTAGCTCTTTGCAAAAGAGAGATATTGGCAAGGAAAAGCTGTCTTGTACCATTGCATTTTTCTCCCAAACGAAGGACACTAGAAAGAAAATTTTAAAGCCTCCTGTTAGGCCATCATCTACACGACATAGCCCTGAATTTTCCAATGCGCAGCTCTTTGCAAAAGAGAGATATTGGCAAGGAAAAGCTGTCTTGTACCTTTGCATTTTTCTCCCAAACGAAGGACACTAGAAAGAAAATTTTAAAGCCTCCTGTTAGGCCATCATCTACACGACATAGCCATGAATTTTCCAATGCGCAGCTCTTTGCAAAAGAGAGATATTGGCAAGGAAAAGCTAACTTGTACCTTTGCATTTTTCTCCCAAACGAAGGACACTAGAAAGAAAATTTTAAAGCCTCCTGTTAGGCCATCATCTACACGACATAGCCCTGAATTTTCCAATGCGCAGCTCTTTGCAAAAGAGAGATATTGGCAAGGAAAAGCTGTCTTGTACCATTGCATTTTTCTCCCAAACGAAGGACACTAGAAAGAAAATTTTAAAGCCTCCTGTTAGACCATCATCTACACGACATAGCCCTGAATTTTCCAATGCGCAGCTCTTTGCAAAAGAGAGATATTGGCAAGGAAAAGCTGTCTTGTACCATTGCTTTTTTCTCCCAAACGAAGGACACTAGAAATAAAATTTTAAAGCCTCCTGTTAGACCAACATCTACACGGCATAGCCATGAATTTTCCAATGCGCAGCTCTTTGCAAAAGAGAGATATTGGCAAGGAAAAGCTGTCTTGTACCATTGCATTTTTCTCCCAAACGAAGGACACTAGAATTAAAATTTTAAAGCCTCCTGTTAGGCCATCATCTACACGATATAGCCCTGAATTTTCCAATGCGCAGCTCTTTGCAAACGAGAGATATTGGCAAGGAAAAGCTGTCTTATACCTTTGCATTTTTCTCCCAAACGAAGGACACTAGAAAGAAAATTTTAAAGCCTCCTGTTAGGCCATCATCTACACGACATAGCCCTGAATTTTCCAATGCGCAGCTCTTTGCAAAAGAGAGATATTGGCAAGGGAAAGCTGTCTTGTACCATTGCATTTTTCTCCCAAACGAAGGACACTAGAAAGAAAATTTTAAAGCCTCCTGTTAGACCATCATCTACACGACATAGCCCTGAATTTTCCAATGCGCAGCTCTTTGCAAAAGAGAGATATTGGCAAGGAAAAGCTGTCTTGTACCATTGCATTTTTCTCCCAAACGAAGGTCACTAGAAAGAAAATTTTAAAGCCTCCTGTTAGGCCATCATCTACACGACATAGCCCGGAATTTTCCAATGCGTAGCTCTTTGCAAAAGAGAGATATTGGCAAGGAAAAGCTGTCTTGTACCTTTGCATTTTTCTCCCAAACGAAGGACACTAGAAAGAAAATTTTAAAGCCTCCTGTTAGGCCATCATCTACACGACATAGCCATGAATTTTCCAATGCGCAGCTCTTTGCAAAAGAGAGATATTGGCAAGGAAAAGCTAACTTGTACCTTTGCATTTTTCTCCCAAACGAAGGACACTAGAAAGAAAATTTTAAAGCCTCCTGTTAGGCCATCATCTACACGACATAGCCCTGAATTTTCCAATGCTTAGCTCTTTGCAAAAGAGAGATATTGGCAAGGAAAAGCTGTCTTGTACCATTGCATTTTTCTCCCAAACGAAGGACACTAGAAAGAAAATTTTAAAGCCTCCTGTTAGGCCATCATCTACACGACATAGCCCTGAATTTTCCAATGCGCAGCTCTTTGCAAAAGAGAGATATTGGCAAGGAAAAGCTGTCTTGTACCTTTGCATTTTTCTCCCAAACGAAGGACACTAGAAAGAAAATTTTAAAGCCTCCTGTTAGGCCATCATCTACACGACATAGCCATGAATTTTCCAATGCGCAGCTCTTTGCAAAAGAGAGATATTGGCAAGGAAAAGCTAACTTGTACCTTTGCATTTTTCTCCCAAACGAAGGACACTAGAAAGAAAATTTTAAAGCCTCCTGTTAGGCCATCATCTACACGACATAGCCCTGAATTTTCCAATGCGCAGCTCTTTGCAAAAGAGAGATATTGGCAAGGAAAAGCTGTCTTGTACCATTGCATTTTTCTCCCAAACGAAGGACACTAGAAAGAAAATTTTAAAGCCTCCTGTTAGACCATCATCTACACGACATAGCCCTGAATTTTCCAATGCGCAGCTCTTTGCAAAAGAGAGATATTGGCAAGGAAAAGCTGTCTTGTACCATTGCTTTTTTCTCCCAAACGAAGGACACTAGAAATAAAATTTTAAAGCCTCCTGTTAGACCAACATCTACACGGCATAGCCATGAATTTTCCAATGCGCAGCTCTTTGCAAAAGAGAGATATTGGCAAGGAAAAGCTGTCTTGTACCATTGCATTTTTCTCCCAAACGAAGGACACTAGAATTAAAATTTTAAAGCCTCCTGTTAGGCCATCATCTACACGATATAGCCCTGAATTTTCCAATGCGCAGCTCTTTGCAAACGAGAGATATTGGCAAGGAAAAGCTGTCTTATACCTTTGCATTTTTCTCCCAAACGAAGGACACTAGAAAGAAAATTTTAAAGCCTCCTGTTAGGCCATCATCTACACGACATAGCCCTGAATTTTCCAATGCGCAGCTCTTTGCAAAAGAGAGATATTGGCAAGGGAAAGCTGTCTTGTACCATTGCATTTTTCTCCCAAACGAAGGACACTAGAAAGAAAATTTTAAAGCCTCCTGTTAGACCATCATCTACACGACATAGCCCTGAATTTTCCAATGCGCAGCTCTTTGCAAAAGAGAGATATTGGCAAGGAAAAGCTGTCTTGTACCATTGCATTTTTCTCCCAAACGAAGGACACTAGAAAGAAAATTTTAAAGCCTCCTGTTAGGCCATCATCTACACGACATAGCCCTGAATTTTCCAATGCGCAGCTCTTTGCAAAAGAGAGATATTGGCAAGGAAAAGCTGTCTTGTACCATTGCATTTTTCTCCCAAACGAAGGTCACTAGAAAGAAAATTTTAAAGCCTCCTGTTAGGCCATCATCTACACGACATAGCCCTGAATTTTCCAATGCGTAGCTCTTTGCAAAAGAGAGATATTGGCAAGGAAAAGCTGTCTTGTACCATTGCATTTTTCTCCCAAACGAAGGTCACTAGAAAGAAAATTTTAAAGCCTCCTGTTAGGCCATCATCTACACGACATAGCCCTGAATTTTCCAAAGCGTAGCTCTTTGCAAAAGAGAGATATTGGCAAGGAAAAGCTGTCTTGTACCTTTGCATTTTTCTCCCAAACGAAGGACACTAGAAAGAAAATTTTAAAGCCTCCTGTTAGACCATCATCTACACGGCATAGCCATGAATTTTCCAATGCGCAGCTCTTTGCAAAAGAGAGATATTGGCAAGGAAAAGCTGTCTTGTACCTCTGCATTTTTCTCCCAAACGAAGGACACTAGAATTAAAATTTTAAAGCCTCATGTTAGGCCATCATCTACACGATATAGCCCTGAATTTTCCAATGCGCAGCTCTTTGCAAAAGAGAGATATTGGCAAGGAAAAGCTGTCTTGTACCTCTGCATTTTTCTCCCAAACGAAGGTCACTAGAAAGAAAATTTTAAAGCCTCCAGTTAAGCCATCATCTACACGACATAGCCCTGAATTTTCCAATGCGCAGCTCTTTGCAAAAGAGAGATATTGGCAAGGAAAAGCTGTCTTGTACCTTTGCATTTTTCTCCCAAACGAAGGTCACTAGAAAGAAAATTTTAAAGCCTCCTGTTAGGCCATCATCTACACGACATAGCCCTGAATTTTCCAATGCGTAGCTCTTTGCAAAAGAGAGATATTGGCATGGTAAAGCTGTCTTGTACCATTGCATATTTCTCCCAAACGAAGGACACTAGAATTAAAATTTTAAAGCCTCCTGTTAGGCCATCATCTACACGACATAGCCCTGAATTTTCCAATGCGCAGCTCTTTGCAAAAGAGAGATATTGGCAAGGAAAAGCTGTCTTGTACCATTGCATTTTTCTCCCAAACGAAGGTCACTAGAAAGAAAATTTTAAAGCCTCCTGTTAGGCCATCATCTACACGACATAGCCCTGAATATTCCAATGCGTAGCTCTTTGCAAAAGAGAGATATTGGCAAGGAAAAGCTGTCTTGTACCATTGCATTTTTCTCCCAAACGAAGGACACTAGAAAGAAAATTTTAAAGCCTCCTGTTAGGCCATCATCTACACGACATAGCCCTGAATTTTCCAATGCGTAGCTCTTTGCAAAAGAGAGATATTGGCAAGGAAAAGCTGTCTTGTACCTTTGCATTTTTCTCCCAAACGAAGGACACTAGAAAGAAAATTGTAAAGCCTCCTGTTAGGCCATCATCTACACGAAATAGCCCTGAATTTTCCAATACGCAGCTCTTTGCAAAAGAGAGATATTGGCAAGGAAAAGCTGTCTTGTACCATTGCATTTTTCTCCCAAACGAAGGACACTAGAAAGAAAATTTTAAAGCCTCCTGTTAGGCCATCATCTACACGACATAGCCCTGAATTTTCCAATGCGCAGCTCTTTGCAAAAGAGAGATATTGGCAAGGAAAAGCTGTCTTGTACCATTGCATTTTTCTCCCAAACGAAGGACACTAGAAAGAAAATTTTAAAGCCTCCTGTTAGGCCATCATCTACACGACATAGCCCTGAATTTTCCAATGCGTAGCTCTTTGCAAAAGAGAGATATTGGCAAGGAAAAGCTGTCTTGTACCATTGCATTTTTCTCCCAAACGAAGGACACTAGAAGAAAATTTTAAAGCCTCCTGTTAGGCCATCATCTACACGACATAGCCCTGAATTTTCCAATGCGCAGCTCTTTGCAAAAGAGAGATATTGGCAAGGAAAAGCTGTCTTGTACCTTTGCATTTTTCTCCCAAACGAAGGACACTAGAATTAAAATTTTAAAGCCTCCTGTTAGGCCATCATCTACACGAAATAGCCCTGATTTTTCCAATGCGCAGCTCTTTGCAAAAGAGAGATATTGGCAAGGAAAAGCTGTCTTGTACCATTGCATTTTTCTCCCAAACGAAGGACACTAGAAAGAAAATTTTAAAGCCTCCTGTTAGGCCATCATCTACACGACATAGCCCTGAATTTTCCAATGCGTAGCTCTTTGCAAAAGAGAGATATTGGCAAGGAAAAGCTGTCTTGTACCATTGCATTTTTCTCCCAAACGAAGGACACTAGAAGAAAATTTTAAAGCCTCCTGTTAGGCCATCATCTACACGACATAGCCCTGAATTTTCCAATGCGCAGCTCTTTGCAAAAGAGAGATATTGGCAAGGAAAAGCTGTCTTGTACCTTTGCATTTTTCTCCCAAACGAAGGACACTAGAATTAAAATTTTAAAGCCTCCTGTTAGGCCATCATCTACACGACATAGCCCTGAATTTTCCAATGCGTAGCTCTTTGCAAAAGAGAGATATTGGCAAGGAAAAGCTGTCTTGTACCATTGCATTTTTCTCCCAAACGAAGGACACTAGAAAGAAAATTTTAAAGCCTCCTGTTAGGCCATCATCTACACGACATAGCCCTGAATTTTCCAATGCGCAGCTCTTTGCAAAAGAGAGATATTGGCAAGGAAAAGCTGTCTTGTACCTTTGCATTTTTCTCCCAAACGAAGGACACTAGAAAGAAAATTTTAAAGCCTCCTGTTAGGCCATCATCTACACGAAATAGCCCTGAATTTTCCAATGCGTAGCTCTTTGCAAAAGAGAGATATTGGCAAGGAAAAGCTGTCTTGTACCATTGCATTTTTCTCCCAAACGAAGGACACTAGAAAGAAAATTTTAAAGCCTCCTGTTAGGCCATCATCTACACGACATAGCCCTGAATTTTCCAATGCGTAGCTCTTTGCAAAAGAGAGATATTGGCAAGGTAAAGCTGTCTTGTACCATTGCATATTTCTCCCAAACGAAGGACACTAGAATTAACATTTTAAAGCCTCCTGTTAGGCCATCATCTACACGACATAGCCCTGAATTTTCCAATGCGCAGCTCTTTGCAAAAGAGAGATATTGGCAAGGAAAAGCTGTCTTGTACCATTGCATTTTTCTCCCAAACGAAGGTCACTAGAAAGAAAATTTTAAAGCCTCCTGTTAGGCCATCATCTACACGACATAGCCCTGAATTTTCCAATGCGTAGCTCTTTGCAAAAGAGAGATATTGGCAAGGAAAAGCTGTCTTGTACCATTGCATTTTTCTCCCAAACGAAGGTCACTAGAAAGAAAATTTTAAAGCTTCCTGTTAGGCCATCATCTACACGACATAGCCCGGAATTTTCCAATGCGTAGCTCTTTGCAAAAGAGAGATATTGGCAAGGAAAAGCTGTCTTGTACCTTTGCATTTTTCTCCCAAACGAAGGACACTAGAAAGAAAATTTTAAAGCCTCCTGTTAGGCCATCATCTACACGAAATAGCCCTGAATTTTCCAATGCGCAGCTCTTTGCAAAAGAGAGATATTGGCAAGGAAAAGCTGTCTTGTACCATTGCATTTTTCTCCCAAACGAAGGACACTAGAAAGAAAATTTTAAAGCCTCCTGTTAGGCCATCATCTACACGACATAGCCCTGAATTTTCCAATGCGTAGCTCTTTGCAAAAGAGAGATATTGGCAAGGAAAAGCTGTCTTGTACCATTGCATTTTTCTCCCAAACGAAGGACACTAGAAAGAAAATTTTAAAGCCTCCTGTTAGGCCATCATCTACACGACATAGCCCTGAATTTTCCAATGCGTAGCTCTTTGCAAAAGAGAGATATTGGCAAGGAAAAGCTGTCTTGTACCTTTGCATTTTTCTCCCAAACGAAGGACACTAGAATTAAAATTTTAAAGCCTCCTGTTAGGCCATCATCTACACGACATAGCCCTGAATTTTCCAATGCGCAGCTCTTTGCAAAAGAGAGATATTGGCAAGGAAAAGCTGTCTTGTACCTTTGCATTTTTCTCCCAAACGAAGGACACTAGAAAGAAAATTTTAAAGCCTCCTGTTAGGCCATCATCTACACGAAATAGCCCTGAATTTTCCAATGCGCAGCTCTTTGCAAAAGAGAGATATTGGCAAGGAAAAGCTGTCTTGTACCATTGCATTTTTCTCCCAAACGAAGGACACTAGAAAGAAAATTTTAATGCCTCCTGTTAGGCCATCATCTACACGACATAGCCATGAATTTTCCAATGCGCAGCTCTTTGCAAAAGAGAGATATTGGCAAGGAAAAGCTGTCTTGTACCTTTGCATTTTTCTCCCAAACGAAGGTCACTAGAAAGAAAATTTTAAAGCCTCCTGTTAGGCCATCATCTACACGACATAGCCCTGAATTTTCCAATGCGTAGCTCTTTGCAAAAGAGAGATATTGGCAAGGAAAAGCTGTCTTGTACCATTGCATTTTTCTCCCAAACGAAGGACACTAGAAAGAAAATTTTAAAGCCTCCTGTTAGACCATCATCTACACGGCATAGCCATGAATTTTCCAGTGCGCAGCTCTTTGCAAAAGAGAGATATTGGCAAGGAAAAGCTGTCTTGTACCTTTGCATTTTTCTCCCAAACGAAGGACACAAGAATTAAAATTTTAAAGCCTCATGTTAGGCCATCATCTACACGACATAGCCCTGAATTTTCCAATGCGCAGCTCTTTGCAAAAGAGAGATATTGGCAAGGAAAAGCTGTCTTGTACCTTTGCATTTTTCTCCCAAACGAAGGTCACTAGAAACAAAATTTTAAAGCCTCCTGTTAGGCTATCATCTACACGACATAGCCCTGAATTTTCCAATGCGCAGCTCTTTGCAAAAGAGAGATATTGGCAAGGAAAAGCTGTCTTGTACCATTGCATTTTTCTCCCAAACGAAGGACACTAGAAAGAAAATTTTAAAGCCTCCTGTTAGACCATCATCTACAAGGCATAGCCATGAATTTTCCAATGCGCAGCTCTTTGCAAAAGAGAGATATTGGCAAGGAAAAGCTGTCTTGTACCTTTGCATTTTTCTCCCAAACGAAGGACACTAGAATTAAAATTTTAAAGCCTCATGTTAGGCCATCATCTACACGATATAGCCCTGAATTTTCCAATGCGCAGCTCTTTGCAAAAGAGAGATATTGGCAAGGAAAAGCTGTCTTGTACCATTGCATTTTTCTCCCAAACGAAGGACACTAGAAGAAAATTTTAAAGCCTCCTGTTAGGCCATCATCTACACGACATAGCCCTGAATTTTCCAATGCGCAGCTCTTTGCAAAAGAGAGATATTGGCAAGGAAAAGCTGTCTTGTACCATTGCATTTTTCTCCCAAACGAAGGACACTAGAAAGAAAATTTTAATGCCTCCTGTTAGGCCATCATCTACACGACATAGCCATGAATTTTCCAATGCGCAGCTCTTTGCAAAAGAGAGATATTGGCAAGGAAAAGCTGTCTTGTACCTTTGCATTTTTCTCCCAAACGAAGGTCACTAGAAAGAAAATTTTAAAGCCTCCTGTTAGGCCATCATCTACACGACATAGCCCTGAATTTTCCAATGCGTAGCTCTTTGCAAAAGAGAGATATTGGCAAGGAAAAGCTGTCTTGTACCATTGCATTTTTCTCCCAAACGAAGGACACTAGAAAGAAAATTTTAAAGCCTCCTGTTAGACCATCATCTACACGGCATAGCCATGAATTTTCCAGTGCGCAGCTCTTTGCAAAAGAGAGATATTGGCAAGGAAAAGCTGTCTTGTACCTTTGCATTTTTCTCCCAAACGAAGGACACAAGAATTAAAATTTTAAAGCCTCATGTTAGGCCATCATCTACACGACATAGCCCTGAATTTTCCAATGCGCAGCTCTTTGCAAAAGAGAGATATTGGCAAGGAAAAGCTGTCTTGTACCATTGCATTTTTCTCCCAAACGAAGGACACTAGAAAGAAAATTTTAAAGCCTCCTGTTAGGCCATCATCTACACGACATAGCCCTGAATTTTCCAATGCGTAGCTCTTTGCAAAAGAGAGATATTGGCAAGGAAAAGCTGTCTTGTACCATTGCATTTTTCTCCCAAACGAAGGACACTAGAAAGAAAATTTTAAAGCCTCCTGTTAGGCCATCATCTACACGACATAGCCCTGAATTTTCCAATGCGTAGCTCTTTGCAAAAGAGAGATATTGGCAAGGAAAAGCTGTCTTGTACCTTTGCATTTTTCTCCCAAACGAAGGACACTAGAATTAAAATTTTAAAGCCTCCTGTTAGGCCATCATCTACACGACATAGCCCTGAATTTTCCAATGCGCAGCTCTTTGCAAAAGAGAGATATTGGCAAGGAAAAGCTGTCTTGTACCTTTGCATTTTTCTCCCAAACGAAGGACACTAGAAAGAAAATTTTAAAGCCTCCTGTTAGGCCATCATCTACACGAAATAGCCCTGAATTTTCCAATGCGCAGCTCTTTGCAAAAGAGAGATATTGGCAAGGAAAAGCTGTCTTGTACCATTGCATTTTTCTCCCAAACGAAGGACACTAGAAAGAAAATTTTAATGCCTCCTGTTAGGCCATCATCTACACGACATAGCCATGAATTTTCCAATGCGCAGCTCTTTGCAAAAGAGAGATATTGGCAAGGAAAAGCTGTCTTGTACCTTTGCATTTTTCTCCCAAACGAAGGTCACTAGAAAGAAAATTTTAAAGCCTCCTGTTAGGCCATCATCTACACGACATAGCCCTGAATTTTCCAATGCGTAGCTCTTTGCAAAAGAGAGATATTGGCAAGGAAAAGCTGTCTTGTACCATTGCATTTTTCTCCCAAACGAAGGACACTAGAAAGAAAATTTTAAAGCCTCCTGTTAGACCATCATCTACACGGCATAGCCATGAATTTTCCAGTGCGCAGCTCTTTGCAAAAGAGAGATATTGGCAAGGAAAAGCTGTCTTGTACCTTTGCATTTTTCTCCCAAACGAAGGACACAAGAATTAAAATTTTAAAGCCTCATGTTAGGCCATCATCTACACGACATAGCCCTGAATTTTCCAATGCGCAGCTCTTTGCAAAAGAGAGATATTGGCAAGGAAAAGCTGTCTTGTACCTTTGCATTTTTCTCCCAAACGAAGGTCACTAGAAAGAAAATTTTAAAGCCTCCTGTTAGGCTATCATCTACACGACATAGCCCTGAATTTTCCAATGCGCAGCTCTTTGCAAAAGAGAGATATTGGCAAGGAAAAGCTGTCTTGTACCATTGCATTTTTCTCCCAAACGAAGGACACTAGAAAGAAAATTTTAAAGCCTCCTGTTAGACCATCATCTACAAGGCATAGCCATGAATTTTCCAATGCGCAGCTCTTTGCAAAAGAGAGATATTGGCAAGGAAAAGCTGTCTTGTACCTTTGCATTTTTCTCCCAAACGAAGGACACTAGAATTAAAATTTTAAAGCCTCATGTTAGGCCATCATCTACACGATATAGCCCTGAATTTTCCAATGCGCAGCTCTTTGCAAAAGAGAGATATTGGCAAGGAAAAGCTGTCTTGTACCATTGCATTTTTCTCCCAAACGAAGGACACTAGAAGAAAATTTTAAAGCCTCCTGTTAGGCCATCATCTACACGACATAGCCCTGAATTTTCCAATGCGCAGCTCTTTGCAAAAGAGAGATATTGGCAAGGAAAAGCTGTCTTGTACCTTTGCATTTTTCTCCCAAACGAAGGACACTAGAATTAAAATGTTAAAGCCTCCTGTTAGGCCATCATCTACACGACATAGCCCTTAATTTTCCAATGCGTAGCTCTTTGCAAAAGAGAGATATTGGCAAGGAAAAGCTGTCTTGTACCATTGCATTTTTCTCCCAAACGAAGGACACTAGAAAGAAAATTTTAAAGCCTCCTGTTAGGCCATCATCTACACGACATAGCCCTGAATTTTCCAATGCGCAGCTCTTTGCAAAAGAGAGATATTGGCAAGGAAAAGCTGTCTTGTACCTTTGCATTTTTCTCCCAAACGAAGGACACTAGAAAGAAAATTTTAAAGCCTCCTGTTAGGCCATCATCTACACGAAATAGCCCTGAATTTTCCAATGCGCAGCTCTTTGCAAAAGAGAGATATTGGCAAGGAAAAGCTGTCTTGTACCATTGCATTTTTCTCCCAAACGAAGGACACTAGAAAGAAAATTTTAAAGCCTCCTGTTAGGCCATCATCTACACGACATAGCCCTGAATTTTTCAATGCGCAGCTCTTTGCAAAAGAGAGATATTGGCAAGGAAAAGCTGTCTTGTACCTTTGCATTTTTCTCCCAAACGAAGGTCACTAGAAAGAAAATTTTAAAGCCTCCTGTTAGGCCATCATCTACACGACATAGCCCTGAATTTTCCAATGCGTAGCTCTTTGCAAAAGAGAGATATTGGCAAGGTAAAGCTGTCTTGTACCATTGCATATTTCTCCCAAACGAAGGACACTAGAATTAAAATTTTAAAGCCTCCTGTTAGGCCATCATCTACACGACATAGCCCTGAATTTTCCAATGCGCAGCTCTTTGCAAAAGAGAGATAATTGCAAGGAAAAGCTGTCTTGTACCATTGCATTTTTCTCCCAAACGAAGGTCACTAGAAAGAAAATTTTAAAGCCTCCTGTTAGGCCATCATCTACACGACATAGCCCTGAATTTTCCAATGCGTAGCTCTTTGCAAAAGAGAGATATTGGCAAGGAAAAGCTGTCTTGTACCATTGCATTTTTCTCCCAAACGAAGGTCACTAGAAAGAAAATTTTAAAGCCTCCTGTTAGGCCATCATCTACACGACATAGCCCTGAATTTTCCAAAGCGTAGCTCTTTGCAAAAGAGAGATATTGGCAAGGAAAAGCTGTCTTGTACCTTTGCATTTTTCTCCCACACGAAGGACACTAGAAAGAAAATTTTAAAGCCTCCTGTTAGACCATCATCTACACGGCATAGCCATGAATTTTCCAATGCGCAGCTCTTTGCAAAAGAGAGATATTGGCAAGGAAAAGCTGTCTTGTACCTTTGCATTTTTCCCCCAAACGAAGGACACTAGAATTAAAATTTTAAAGCCTCATGTTAGGCCATCATCTACACGATATAGCCCTGAATTTTCCAATGCGCAGCTCTTTGCAAAAGAGAGATATTGGCAAGGAAAAGCTGTCTTGTACCTTTGCATTTTTCTCCCAAACGAAGGTCACTAGAAAGAAAATTTTAAAGCCTCCAGTTAAGCCATCATCTACACGACATAGCCCTGAATTTTCCAATGCGCAGCTCTTTGCAAAAGAGAGATATTGGCAAGGAAAAGCTGTCTTGTACCTTTGCATTTTTCTCCCAAACGAAGGTCACTAGAAAGAAAATTTTAAAGCCTCCTGTTAGGCCATCATCTACACGAAATAGCCCTGATTTTTCCAATGCGCAGCTCATTACAAAAGAGAGATATTGGCAAGGAAAAGCTGTCTTGTACCTTTGCATTTTTCTCCCAAACGAAGGACACTAGAAAGAAAATTTTAAAGCCTCCTGTTAGGCCATCATCTACACGAAATAGCCCTGATTTTTCCAATGCGCAGCTCTTTGCAAAAGAGAGATATTGGCAAGGAAAAGCTGTCTTGTACCATTGCATTTTTCTCCCAAACGAAGGACACTAGAAAGAAAATTTTAAAGCCCCCTGTTAGGCCATCATCTACACGACATAGCCCTGAATTTTCCAATGCGCAGCTCTTTGCAAAAGAGAGATATTGGCAAGGAAAAGCTGTCTTGTACCTTTGCATTTTTCTCCCAAACGAAGGACACTAGAATTAAAATTTTAAAGCCTCCTGTTAGGCCATCATCTACACGACATAGCCCTGAATTTTCCAATGCGTAGCTCTTTGCAAAAGAGAGATATTGGCAAGGAAAAGCTGTCTTGTACCATTGCATTTTTCTCCCAAACGAAGGACACTAGAAAGAAAATTTTAAAGCCTCCTGTTAGGCCATCATCTACACGACATAGCCCTGAATTTTCCAATGCGCAGCTCTTTGCAAAAGAGAGATATTGGCAAGGAAAAGCTGTCTTGTACCTTTGCATTTTTCTCCCAAACGAAGGACACTAGAAAGAAAATTTTAAAGCCTCCTGTTAGGCCATCATCTACACGAAATAGCCCTGATTTTTCCAATGCGCAGCTCTTTGCAAAAGAGAGATATTGGCAAGGAAAAGCTGTCTTGTACCATTGCATTTTTCTCCCAAACGAAGGACACTAGAAAGAAAATTTTAAAGCCCCCTGTTAGGCCATCATCTACACGACATAGCCCTGAATTTTCCAATGCGCAGCTCTTTGCAAAAGAGAGATATTGGCAAGGAAAAGCTGTCTTGTACCTTTGCATTTTTCTCCCAAACGAAGGTCACTAGAAAGAAAATTTTAAAGCCTCCTGTTAGGCCATCATCTACACGACATAGCCCTGAATTTTCCAATGCGTAGCTCTTTGCAAAAGAGAGATATTGGCAAGGAAAAGCTGTCTTGTACCATTGCATTTTTCTCCCAAACGAAGGACACTAGAAGAAAATTTTAAAGCCTCCTGTTAGGCCATCATCTACACGACATAGCCCTGAATTTTCCAATGCGCAGCTCTTTGCAAAAGAGAGATATTGGCAAGGAAAAGCTGTCTTGTAACTTTGCATTTTTCTCCCAAACGAAGGACACTAGAATTAAAATTTTAAAGCCTCCTGTTAGGCCATCATCTACACGACATAGCCCTGAATTTTCCAATGCGTAGCTCTTTGCAAAAGAGAGATATTGGCAAGGAAAAGCTGTCTTGTACCATTGCATTTTTCTCCCAAACGAAGGACACTAGAAAGAAAATTTTAAAGCCTCCTGTTAGGCCATCATCTACACGACATAGCCCTGAATTTTCCAATGCGCAGCTCTTTGCAAAAGAGAGATATTGGCAAGGAAAAGCTGTCTTGTACCTTTGCATTTTTCTCCCAAACGAAGGACACTAGAAAGAAAATTTTAAAGCCTCCTGTTAGGCCATCATCTACACGAAATAGCCCTGAATTTTCCAATGCGTAGCTCTTTGCAAAAGAGAGATATTGGCAAGGAAAAGCTGTCTTGTACCATTGCATTTTTCTCCCAAACGAAGGACACTAGAAAGAAAATTTTAAAGCCTCCTGTTAGGCCATCATCTACACGACATAGCCCTGAATTTTCCAATGCGTAGCTCTTTGCAAAAGAGAGATATTGGCAAGGTAAAGCTGTCTTGTACCATTGCATATTTCTCCCAAACGAAGGACACTAGAATTAAAATTTTAAAGCCTCCTGTTAGGCCATCATCTACACGACATAGCCCTGAATTTTCCAATGCGCAGCTCTTTGCAAAAGAGAGATATTGGCAAGGAAAAGCTGTCTTGTACCTTTGCATTTTTCTCCCAAACGAAGGACACTAGAATTAAAATTTTAAAGCCTCATGTTAGGCCATCATCTACACGATATAGCCCTGAATTTTCCAATGCGCAGCTCTTTGCAAAAGAGAGATATTGGCAAGGAAAAGCTGTCTTGTACCATTGCATTTTTCTCCCAAACGAAGGACACTAGAAGAAAATTTTAAAGCCTCCTGTTAGGCCATCATCTACACGACATAGCCCTGAATTTTCCAATGCGCAGCTCTTTGCAAAAGAGAGATATTGGCAAGGAAAAGCTGTCTTGTACCATTGCATTTTTCTCCCAAACGAAGGACACTAGAAAGAAAATTTTAATGCCTCCTGTTAGGCCATCATCTACACGACATAGCCATGAATTTTCCAATGCGCAGCTCTTTGCAAAAGAGAGATATTGGCAAGGAAAAGCTGTCTTGTACCTTTGCATTTTTCTCCCAAACGAAGGTCACTAGAAAGAAAATTTTAAAGCCTCCTGTTAGGCCATCATCTACACGACATAGCCCTGAATTTTCCAATGCGTAGCTCTTTGCAAAAGAGAGATATTGGCAAGGAAAAGCTGTCTTGTACCATTGCATTTTTCTCCCAAACGAAGGACACTAGAAAGAAAATTTTAAAGCCTCCTGTTAGACCATCATCTACACGGCATAGCCATGAATTTTCCAGTGCGCAGCTCTTTGCAAAAGAGAGATATTGGCAAGGAAAAGCTGTCTTGTACCTTTGCATTTTTCTCCCAAACGAAGGACACAAGAATTAAAATTTTAAAGCCTCATGTTAGGCCATCATCTACACGACATAGCCCTGAATTTTCCAATGCGCAGCTCTTTGCAAAAGAGAGATATTGGCAAGGAAAAGCTGTCTTGTACCTTTGCATTTTTCTCCCAAACGAAGGTCACTAGAAAGAAAATTTTAAAGCCTCCTGTTAGGCTATCATCTACACGACATAGCCCTGAATTTTCCAATGCGCAGCTCTTTGCAAAAGAGAGATATTGGCAAGGAAAAGCTGTCTTGTACCATTGCATTTTTCTCCCAAACGAAGGACACTAGAAAGAAAATTTTAAAGCCTCCTGTTAGACCATCATCTACAAGGCATAGCCATGAATTTTCCAATGCGCAGCTCTTTGCAAAAGAGAGATATTGGCAAGGAAAAGCTGTCTTGTACCTTTGCATTTTTCTCCCAAACGAAGGACACTAGAATTAAAATTTTAAAGCCTCATGTTAGGCCATCATCTACACGAAATAGCCCTGAATTTTCCAATGCGCAGCTCTTTGCAAAAGAGAGATATTGGCAAGGAAAAGCTGTCTTGTACCATTGCATTTTTCTCCCAAACGAAGGACACTAGAAAGAAAATTTTAAAGCCTCCTGTTAGGCCATCATCTACACGACATAGCCCTGAATTTTCCAATGCGTAGCTCTTTGCAAAAGAGAGATATTGGCAAGGAAAAGCTGTCTTGTACCATTGCATTTTTCTCCCAAACGAAGGACACTAGAAAGAAAATTTTAAAGCCTCCTGTTAGGCCATCATCTACACGACATAGCCCTGAATTTTCCAATGCGTAGCTCTTTGCAAAAGAGAGATATTGGCAAGGAAAAGCTGTCTTGTACCTTTGCATTTTTCTCCCAAACGAAGGACACTAGAATTAAAATTTTAAAGCCTCCTGTTAGGCCATCATCTACACGACATAGCCCTGAATTTTCCAATGCGCAGCTCTTTGCAAAAGAGAGATATTGGCAAGGAAAAGCTGTCTTGTACCTTTGCATTTTTCTCCCAAACGAAGGACACTAGAAAGAAAATTTTAAAGCCTCCTGTTAGGCCATCATCTACACGAAATAGCCCTGAATTTTCCAATGCGCAGCTCTTTGCAAAAGAGAGATATTGGCAAGGAAAAGCTGTCTTGTACCATTGCATTTTTCTCCCAAACGAAGGACACTAGAAAGAAAATTTTAATGCCTCCTGTTAGGCCATCATCTACACGACATAGCCATGAATTTTCCAATGCGCAGCTCTTTGCAAAAGAGAGATATTGGCAAGGAAAAGCTGTCTTGTACCTTTGCATTTTTCTCCCAAACGAAGGTCACTAGAAAGAAAATTTTAAAGCCTCCTGTTAGGCCATCATCTACACGACATAGCCCTGAATTTTCCAATGCGTAGCTCTTTGCAAAAGAGAGATATTGGCAAGGAAAAGCTGTCTTGTACCATTGCATTTTTCTCCCAAACGAAGGACACTAGAAAGAAAATTTTAAAGCCTCCTGTTAGACCATCATCTACACGGCATAGCCATGAATTTTCCAGTGCGCAGCTCTTTGCAAAAGAGAGATATTGGCAAGGAAAAGCTGTCTTGTACCTTTGCATTTTTCTCCCAAACGAAGGACACAAGAATTAAAATTTTAAAGCCTCATGTTAGGCCATCATCTACACGACATAGCCCTGAATTTTCCAATGCGCAGCTCTTTGCAAAAGAGAGATATTGGCAAGGAAAAGCTGTCTTGTACCTTTGCATTTTTCTCCCAAACGAAGGTCACTAGAAAGAAAATTTTAAAGCCTCCTGTTAGGCTATCATCTACACGACATAGCCCTGAATTTTCCAATGCGCAGCTCTTTGCAAAAGAGAGATATTGGCAAGGAAAAGCTGTCTTGTACCATTGCATTTTTCTCCCAAACGAAGGACACTAGAAAGAAAATTTTAAAGCCTCCTGTTAGACCATCATCTACAAGGCATAGCCATGAATTTTCCAATGCGCAGCTCTTTGCAAAAGAGAGATATTGGCAAGGAAAAGCTGTCTTGTACCTTTGCATTTTTCTCCCAAACGAAGGACACTAGAATTAAAATTTTAAAGCCTCATGTTAGGCCATCATCTACACGATATAGCCCTGAATTTTCCAATGCGCAGCTCTTTGCAAAAGAGAGATATTGGCAAGGAAAAGCTGTCTTGTACCATTGCATTTTTCTCCCAAACGAAGGACACTAGAAGAAAATTTTAAAGCCTCCTGTTAGGCCATCATCTACACGACATAGCCCTGAATTTTCCAATGCGCAGCTCTTTGCAAAAGAGAGATATTGGCAAGGAAAAGCTGTCTTGTACCTTTGCATTTTTCTCCCAAACGAAGGACACTAGAATTAAAATGTTAAAGCCTCCTGTTAGGCCATCATCTACACGACATAGCCCTTAATTTTCCAATGCGTAGCTCTTTGCAAAAGAGAGATATTGGCAAGGAAAAGCTGTCTTGTACCATTGCATTTTTCTCCCAAACGAAGGACACTAGAAAGAAAATTTTAAAGCCTCCTGTTAGGCCATCATCTACACGACATAGCCCTGAATTTTCCAATGCGCAGCTCTTTGCAAAAGAGAGATATTGGCAAGGAAAAGCTGTCTTGTACCTTTGCATTTTTCTCCCAAACGAAGGACACTAGAAAGAAAATTTTAAAGCCTCCTGTTAGGCCATCATCTACACGAAATAGCCCTGAATTTTCCAATGCGCAGCTCTTTGCAAAAGAGAGATATTGGCAAGGAAAAGCTGTCTTGTACCATTGCATTTTTCTCCCAAACGAAGGACACTAGAAAGAAAATTTTAAAGCCTCCTGTTAGGCCATCATCTACACGACATAGCCCTGAATTTTTCAATGCGCAGCTCTTTGCAAAAGAGAGATATTGGCAAGGAAAAGCTGTCTTGTACCTTTGCATTTTTCTCCCAAACGAAGGTCACTAGAAAGAAAATTTTAAAGCCTCCTGTTAGGCCATCATCTACACGACATAGCCCTGAATTTTCCAATGCGTAGCTCTTTGCAAAAGAGAGATATTGGCAAGGTAAAGCTGTCTTGTACCATTGCATATTTCTCCCAAACGAAGGACACTAGAATTAAAATTTTAAAGCCTCCTGTTAGGCCATCATCTACACGACATAGCCCTGAATTTTCCAATGCGCAGCTCTTTGCAAAAGAGAGATAATTGCAAGGAAAAGCTGTCTTGTACCATTGCATTTTTCTCCCAAACGAAGGTCACTAGAAAGAAAATTTTAAAGCCTCCTGTTAGGCCATCATCTACACGACATAGCCCTGAATTTTCCAATGCGTAGCTCTTTGCAAAAGAGAGATATTGGCAAGGAAAAGCTGTCTTGTACCATTGCATTTTTCTCCCAAACGAAGGTCACTAGAAAGAAAATTTTAAAGCCTCCTGTTAGGCCATCATCTACACGACATAGCCCTGAATTTTCCAAAGCGTAGCTCTTTGCAAAAGAGAGATATTGGCAAGGAAAAGCTGTCTTGTACCTTTGCATTTTTCTCCCACACGAAGGACACTAGAAAGAAAATTTTAAAGCCTCCTGTTAGACCATCATCTACACGGCATAGCCATGAATTTTCCAATGCGCAGCTCTTTGCAAAAGAGAGATATTGGCAAGGAAAAGCTGTCTTGTACCTTTGCATTTTTCCCCCAAACGAAGGACACTAGAATTAAAATTTTAAAGCCTCATGTTAGGCCATCATCTACACGATATAGCCCTGAATTTTCCAATGCGCAGCTCTTTGCAAAAGAGAGATATTGGCAAGGAAAAGCTGTCTTGTACCTTTGCATTTTTCTCCCAAACGAAGGTCACTAGAAAGAAAATTTTAAAGCCTCCAGTTAAGCCATCATCTACACGACATAGCCCTGAATTTTCCAATGCGCAGCTCTTTGCAAAAGAGAGATATTGGCAAGGAAAAGCTGTCTTGTACCTTTGCATTTTTCTCCCAAACGAAGGTCACTAGAAAGAAAATTTTAAAGCCTCCTGTTAGGCCATCATCTACACGAAATAGCCCTGATTTTTCCAATGCGCAGCTCATTACAAAAGAGAGATATTGGCAAGGAAAAGCTGTCTTGTACCTTTGCATTTTTCTCCCAAACGAAGGACACTAGAAAGAAAATTTTAAAGCCTCCTGTTAGGCCATCATCTACACGAAATAGCCCTGATTTTTCCAATGCGCAGCTCTTTGCAAAAGAGAGATATTGGCAAGGAAAAGCTGTCTTGTACCATTGCATTTTTCTCCCAAACGAAGGACACTAGAAAGAAAATTTTAAAGCCCCCTGTTAGGCCATCATCTACACGACATAGCCCTGAATTTTCCAATGCGCAGCTCTTTGCAAAAGAGAGATATTGGCAAGGAAAAGCTGTCTTGTACCTTTGCATTTTTCTCCCAAACGAAGGACACTAGAATTAAAATTTTAAAGCCTCCTGTTAGGCCATCATCTACACGACATAGCCCTGAATTTTCCAATGCGTAGCTCTTTGCAAAAGAGAGATATTGGCAAGGAAAAGCTGTCTTGTACCATTGCATTTTTCTCCCAAACGAAGGACACTAGAAAGAAAATTTTAAAGCCTCCTGTTAGGCCATCATCTACACGACATAGCCCTGAATTTTCCAATGCGCAGCTCTTTGCAAAAGAGAGATATTGGCAAGGAAAAGCTGTCTTGTACCTTTGCATTTTTCTCCCAAACGAAGGACACTAGAAAGAAAATTTTAAAGCCTCCTGTTAGGCCATCATCTACACGAAATAGCCCTGATTTTTCCAATGCGCAGCTCTTTGCAAAAGAGAGATATTGGCAAGGAAAAGCTGTCTTGTACCATTGCATTTTTCTCCCAAACGAAGGACACTAGAAAGAAAATTTTAAAGCCCCCTGTTAGGCCATCATCTACACGACATAGCCCTGAATTTTCCAATGCGCAGCTCTTTGCAAAAGAGAGATATTGGCAAGGAAAAGCTGTCTTGTACCTTTGCATTTTTCTCCCAAACGAAGGTCACTAGAAAGAAAATTTTAAAGCCTCCTGTTAGGCCATCATCTACACGACATAGCCCTGAATTTTCCAATGCGTAGCTCTTTGCAAAAGAGAGATATTGGCAAGGAAAAGCTGTCTTGTACCATTGCATTTTTCTCCCAAACGAAGGACACTAGAAGAAAATTTTAAAGCCTCCTGTTAGGCCATCATCTACACGACATAGCCCTGAATTTTCCAATGCGCAGCTCTTTGCAAAAGAGAGATATTGGCAAGGAAAAGCTGTCTTGTAACTTTGCATTTTTCTCCCAAACGAAGGACACTAGAATTAAAATTTTAAAGCCTCCTGTTAGGCCATCATCTACACGACATAGCCCTGAATTTTCCAATGCGTAGCTCTTTGCAAAAGAGAGATATTGGCAAGGAAAAGCTGTCTTGTACCATTGCATTTTTCTCCCAAACGAAGGACACTAGAAAGAAAATTTTAAAGCCTCCTGTTAGGCCATCATCTACACGACATAGCCCTGAATTTTCCAATGCGCAGCTCTTTGCAAAAGAGAGATATTGGCAAGGAAAAGCTGTCTTGTACCTTTGCATTTTTCTCCCAAACGAAGGACACTAGAAAGAAAATTTTAAAGCCTCCTGTTAGGCCATCATCTACACGAAATAGCCCTGAATTTTCCAATGCGTAGCTCTTTGCAAAAGAGAGATATTGGCAAGGAAAAGCTGTCTTGTACCATTGCATTTTTCTCCCAAACGAAGGACACTAGAAAGAAAATTTTAAAGCCTCCTGTTAGGCCATCATCTACACGACATAGCCCTGAATTTACCAATGCGTAGCTCTTTGCAAAAGAGAGATATTGGCAAGGTAAAGCTGTCTTGTACCATTGCATATTTCTCCCAAACGAAGGACACTAGAATTAAAATTTTAAAGCCTCCTGTTAGGCCATCATCTACACGACATAGCCCTGAATTTTCCAATGCGCAGCTCTTTGCAAAAGAGAGATATTGGCAAGGAAAAGCTGTCTTGTACCTTTGCATTTTTCTCCCAAACGAAGGACACTAGAAAGAAAATTTTAAAGCCTCCTGTTAGGCCATCATCTACACGAAATAGCCCTGATTTTTCCAATGCGCAGCTCTTTGCAAAAGAGAGATATTGGCAAGGAAAAGCTGTCTTGTACCATTGCATTTTTCTCCCAAACGAAGGACACTAGAAAGAAAATTTTAAAGCCCCCTGTTAGGCCATCATCTACACGACATAGCCCTGAATTTTCCAATGCGCAGCTCTTTGCAAAAGAGAGATATTGGCAAGGAAAAGCTGTCTTGTACCTTTGCATTTTTCTCCCAAACGAAGGTCACTAGAAAGAAAATTTTAAAGCCTCCTGTTAGGCCATCATCTACACGACATAGCCCTGAATTTTCCAATGCGTAGCTCTTTGCAAAAGAGAGATATTGGCAAGGAAAAGCTGTCTTGTACCATTGCATTTTTCTCCCAAACGAAGGACACTAGAAGAAAATTTTAAAGCCTCCTGTTAGGCCATCATCTACACGACATAGCCCTGAATTTTCCAATGCGCAGCTCTTTGCAAAAGAGAGATATTGGCAAGGAAAAGCTGTCTTGTAACTTTGCATTTTTCTCCCAAACGAAGGACACTAGAATTAAAATTTTAAAGCCTCCTGTTAGGCCATCATCTACACGACATAGCCCTGAATTTTCCAATGCGTAGCTCTTTGCAAAAGAGAGATATTGGCAAGGAAAAGCTGTCTTGTACCATTGCATTTTTCTCCCAAACGAAGGACACTAGAAAGAAAATTTTAAAGCCTCCTGTTAGGCCATCATCTACACGACATAGCCCTGAATTTTCCAATGCGCAGCTCTTTGCAAAAGAGAGATATTGGCAAGGAAAAGCTGTCTTGTACCTTTGCATTTTTCTCCCAAACGAAGGACACTAGAAAGAAAATTTTAAAGCCTCCTGTTAGGCCATCATCTACACGAAATAGCCCTGAATTTTCCAATGCGTAGCTCTTTGCAAAAGAGAGATATTGGCAAGGAAAAGCTGTCTTGTACCATTGCATTTTTCTCCCAAACGAAGGACACTAGAAAGAAAATTTTAAAGCCTCCTGTTAGGCCATCATCTACACGACATAGCCCTGAATTTACCAATGCGTAGCTCTTTGCAAAAGAGAGATATTGGCAAGGTAAAGCTGTCTTGTACCATTGCATATTTCTCCCAAACGAAGGACACTAGAATTAAAATTTTAAAGCCTCCTGTTAGGCCATCATCTACACGACATAGCCCTGAATTTTCCAATGCGCAGCTCTTTGCAAAAGAGAGATATTGGCAAGGAAAAGCTGTCTTGTACCATTGCATTTTTCTCCCAAACGAAGGTCACTAGAAAGAAAATTTTAAAGCCTCCTGTTAGGCCATCATCTACACGACATAGCCCTGAATTTTCCAATGCGTAGCTCTTTGCAAAAGAGAGATATTGGCAAGGAAAAGCTGTCTTGTACCATTGCATTTTTCTCCCAAACGAAGGTCACTAGATAGAAAATTTTAAAGCCTCCTGTTAGGCCATCATCTACACGACATAGCCCGGAATTTTCCAATGCGTAGCTCTTTGCAAAAGAGAGATATTGGCAAGGAAAAGCTGTCTTGTACCTTTGCATTTTTCTCCCAAACGAAGGACACTAGAAAGAAAATTTTAAAGCCTCCTGTTAGGCCATCATCTACACGAAATAGCCCTGAATTTTCCAATGCGCAGCTCTTTGCAAAAGAGAGATATTGGCAAGGAAAAGCTGTCTTGTACCATTGCATTTTTCTCCCAAACGAAGGACACTAGAAAGAAAATTTTAAAGCCTCCTGTTAGGCCATCATCTACACGACATAGCCCTGAATTTTCCAATGCGCAGCTCTTTGCAAAAGAGAGATATTGGCAAGGAAAAGCTGTCTTGTAACTTTGCATTTTTCTCCCAAACGAAGGACACTAGAATTAAAATTTTAAAGCCTCCTGTTAGGCCATCATCTACACGACATAGCCCTGAATTTTCCAATGCGTAGCTCTTTGCAAAAGAGAGATATTGGCAAGGAAAAGCTGTCTTGTACCATTGCATTTTTCTCCCAAACGAAGGACACTAGAAAGAAAATTTTAAAGCCTCCTGTTAGGCCATCATCTACACGACATAGCCCTGAATTTTCCAATGCGCAGCTCTTTGCAAAAGAGAGATATTGGCAAGGAAAAGCTGTCTTGTACCTTTGCATTTTTCTCCCAAACGAAGGACACTAGAAAGAAAATTTTAAAGCCTCCTGTTAGGCCATCATCTACACGAAATAGCCCTGAATTTTCCAATGCGTAGCTCTTTGCAAAAGAGAGATATTGGCAAGGAAAAGCTGTCTTGTACCATTGCATTTTTCTCCCAAACGAAGGACACTAGAAAGAAAATTTTAAAGCCTCCTGTTAGGCCATCATCTACACGACATAGCCCTGAATTTACCAATGCGTAGCTCTTTGCAAAAGAGAGATATTGGCAAGGTAAAGCTGTCTTGTACCATTGCATATTTCTCCCAAACGAAGGACACTAGAATTAAAATTTTAAAGCCTCCTGTTAGGCCATCATCTACACGACATAGCCCTGAATTTTCCAATGCGCAGCTCTTTGCAAAAGAGAGATATTGGCAAGGAAAAGCTGTCTTGTACCATTGCATTTTTCTCCCAAACGAAGGTCACTAGAAAGAAAATTTTAAAGCCTCCTGTTAGGCCATCATCTACACGACATAGCCCTGAATTTTCCAATGCGTAGCTCTTTGCAAAAGAGAGATATTGGCAAGGAAAAGCTGTCTTGTACCATTGCATTTTTCTCCCAAACGAAGGTCACTAGATAGAAAATTTTAAAGCCTCCTGTTAGGCCATCATCTACACGACATAGCCCGGAATTTTCCAATGCGTAGCTCTTTGCAAAAGAGAGATATTGGCAAGGAAAAGCTGTCTTGTACCTTTGCATTTTTCTCCCAAACGAAGGACACTAGAAAGAAAATTTTAAAGCCTCCTGTTAGGCCATCATCTACACGAAATAGCCCTGAATTTTCCAATGCGCAGCTCTTTGCAAAAGAGAGATATTGGCAAGGAAAAGCTGTCTTGTACCATTGCATTTTTCTCCCAAACGAAGGACACTAGAAAGAAAATTTTAAAGCCTCCTGTTAGGCCATCATCTACACGACATAGCCCTGAATTTTCCAATGCGTAGCTCTTTGCAAAAGAGAGATATTGGCAAGGAAAAGCTGTCTTGTACCATTGCATTTTTCTCCCAAACGAAGGACACTAGAAAGAAAATGTTAAAGCCTCCTGTTAGGCCATCATCTACACGACATAGCCCTGAATTTTCCAATGCGTAGCTCTTTGCAAAAGAGAGATATTGGCAAGGAAAAGCTGTCTTGTACCATTGCATATTTCTCCCAAACGAAGGACACTAGAATGAAAATTTTAAAGCCTCCTGTTAGGCCATCATCTACACGACATAGCCCTGAATTTTCCAATGCGTAGCTCTTTGCAAAAGAGAGATATTGGCAAGGAAAAGCTGTCTTGTACCTTTGCATTTTTCTCCCAAACGAAGGACACTAGAATTAAAATTTTAAAGCCTCCTGTTAGGCCATCATCTACACGACATAGCCCTGAATTTTCCAATGCGCAGCTCTTTGCAAAAGAGAGATATTGGCAAGGAAAAGCTGTCTTGTACTTTGCATTTTTCTCCCAAACGAAGGACACTAGAAAGAAAATTTTAAAGCCTCCTGTTAGGCCATCATCTACACGAAATAGCCCTGAATTTTCCAATGCGCAGCTCTTTGCAAAAGAGAGATATTTGCAAGGAAAAGCTGTCTTGTACCTTTGCATTTTTCTCCCAAACGAAGGTCACTAGAAAGAAAATTTTAAAGCCTCCTGTTAGGCCATCATCTACACGAAATAGCCCTGAATTTTCCAATGCGTAGCTCTTTGCAAAAGAGAGATATTGGCAAGGTAAAGCTGTCTTGTACCATTGCATATTTCTCCCAAACGAAGGACACTAGAATTAAAATTTTAAAGCCTCCTGTTAGGCCATCATCTACACGACATAGCCCTGAATTTTCCAATGCGCAGCTCTTTGCAAAAGAGAGATAATTGCAAGGAAAAGCTGTCTTGTACCATTGCATTTTTCTCCCAAACGAAGGTCACTAGAAAGAAAATTTTAAAGCCTCCTGTTAGGCCATCATCTACACGACATAGCCCTGAATTTTCCAATGCGTAGCTCTTTGCAAAAGAGAGATATTGGCAAGGAAAAGCTGTCTTGTACCATTGCATTTTTCTCCCAAACGAAGGTCACTAGAAAGAAAATTTTAAAGCCTCCTGTTAGGCCATCATCTACACGACATAGCCCTGAATTTTCCAATGCGTAGCTCTTTGCAAAAGAGAGATATTGGCAAGGAAAAGCTGTCTTGTACCATTGCATTTTTCTCCCAAACGAAGGACACTAGAAAGAAAATTTTAAAGCCTCCTGTTAGGCCATCATCTACACGACATAGCCCTGAATTTTCCAATGCGTAGCTCTTTGCAAAAGAGAGATATTGGCAAGGAAAAGCTGTCTTGTACCATTGCATATTTCTCCCAAACGAAGGACACTAGAATGAAACTTTTAAAGCCTCCTGTTAGGCCATCATCTACACGACATAGCCCTGAATTTTCCAATGCGTAGCTCTTTGCAAAAGAGAGATATTGGCAAGGAAAAGCTGTCTTGTACCTTTGCATTTTTCTCCCAAACGAAGGACACTAGAATTAAAATTTTAAAGCCTCCTGTTAGGCCATCATCTACACGACATAGCCCTGAATTTTCCAATGCGCAGCTCTTTGCAAAAGAGAGATATTGGCAAGGAAAAGCTGTCTTGTACTTTTGCATTTTTCTCCCAAACGAAGGACACTAGAAAGAAAATTTTAAAGCCTCCTGTTAGGCCATCATCTACACGAAATAGCCCTGAATTTTCCAATGCACAGCTCTTTGCAAAAGAGAGATATTTGCAAGGAAAAGCTGTCTTGTACCTTTGCATTTTTCTCCCAAACGAAGGTCACTAGAAAGAAAATTTTAAAGCCTCCTGTTAGGCCATCATCTACACGACATAGCCCTGAATTTTCCAATGCGTAGCTCTTTGCAAAAGAGAGATATTGGCAAGGTAAAGCTGTCTTGTACCATTGCATATTTCTCCCAAACGAAGGACACTAGAATTAAAATTTTAAAGCCTCCTGTTAGGCCATCATCTACACGACATAGCCCTGAATTTTCCAATGCGCAGCTCTTTGCAAAAGAGAGATAATTGCAAGGAAAAGCTGTCTTGTACCATTGCATTTTTCTCCCAAACGAAGGTCACTAGAAAGAAAATTTTAAAGCCTCCTGTTAGGCCATCATCTACACGACATAGCCCTGAATTTTCCAATGCGTAGCTCTTTGCAAAAGAGAGATATTGGCAAGGAAAAGCTGTCTTGTACCATTGCATTTTTCTCCCAAACGAAGGACACTAGAATTAAAATTTTAAAGCCTCCTGTTAGGCCATCATCTACACGATATAGCCCTGAATTTTCCAATGCGCAGCTCTTTGCAAACGAGAGATATTGGCAAGGAAAAGCTGTCTTATACCTTTGCATTTTTCTCCCAAACGAAGGACACTAGAAAGAAAATTTTAAAGCCTCCTGTTAGGCCATCATCTACACGACATAGCCCTGAATTTTCCAATGCGCAGCTCTTTGCAAAAGAGAGATATTGGCAAGGAAAAGCTGTCTTGTACCATTGCATTTTTCTCCCAAACGAAGGACACTAGAAAGAAAATTTTAAAGCCTCCTGTTAGACCATCATCTACACGACATAGCCCTGAATTTTCCAATGCGCAACTCTTTGCAAAAGAGAGATATTGGCAAGGAAAAGCTGTCTTGTACCATTGCATTTTTCTCCCAAACGAAGGACACTAGAAAGAAAATTTTAAAGCCTCCTGTTAGGCCATCATCTACACGACATAGCCCTGAATTTTCCAATGCGCAGCTCTTTGCAAAAGAGAAATATTGGCAAGGAAAAGCTGTCTTGTACCTTTGCATTTTTCTCCCAAACGAAGGTCACTAGAAAGAAAATTTTAAAGCCTCCTGTTAGGCCATCATCTACACGACATAGCCCTGAATTTTCCAATGCGCAGCTCTTTGCAAAAGAGAGATATTGGCAAGGAAAAGCTGTCTTGTACCATTGCATTTTTCTCCCAAACGAAGGACACTAGAAAGAAAATTTTAAAGCCTCCTGTTAGGCCATCATCTACACGACATAGCCCTGAATTTTCCAATGCGCAGCTCTTTGCAAAAGAGAGATATTGGCAAGGAAAAGCTGTCTTGTACCTTTGCATTTTTCTCCCAAACGAAGGTCACTAGAAAGTAAATTTTAAAGCCTCCTGTTAGGCCATCATCTACACGACATAGCCCTGAATTTTCCAATGCGTAGCTCTTTGCAAAAGAGAGATATTGGCAAGGAAAAGCTGTCTTGTACCATTGCATTTTTCTCCCAAACGAAGGACACTAGAAAGAAAATTTTAAAGCCTCCTGTTAGACCATCATCTACACGGCATAGCCATGAATTTTCCAATGCGCAGCTCTTTGCAAAAGAGAGATATTGGCAAGGAAAAGCTGTCTTGTACCTTTGCATTTTTCTCCCAAACGAAGGACACTAGAATTAAAATTTTAAAGCCTCCTGTTAGGCCATCATCTACAGTGTAGATTCTACACGATATAGCCCTGAATTTTCCAATGCGCAGCTCTTTGCAAAAGAGAGATATTGGCAAGGAAAAGCTGTCTTGTACCATTGCATTTTTCTCCCAAACGAAGGACACTAGAAAGAAAATTTTAAAGCCTCCTGTTAGACCATCATCTACACGGCATAGCCATGAATTTTCCAATGCGCAGCTCTTTGCAAAACAGATATTGGCAAGGAAAAGCTGTCTTGTACCTTTGCATTTTTCTCCCAAACGAAGGTCACTAGAAAGAAAATTTTAAAGCCTCCTGTTAGGCTATCATCTACACGACATAGCCCTGAATTTTCCAATGCGTAGCTCTTTGCAAAAGAGAGATATTGGCAAGGAAAAGCTGTCTTGTACCTTTGCATTTTTCTCCCAAACGAAGGACACTAGAAAGAAAATTTTAAAGCCTCCTGTTAGGCCATCATCTACACGACATAGCCCTGAATTTTCCAATGCGCAGCTCTTTGCAAACGAGAGATATTGGCAAGGAAAAGCTGTCTTGTACCTTTGCATTTTTCTCCCAAACGAAGGACACTAGAAAGAAAATTTTAAAGCCTCCTGTTAGGCCATCATCTACACGACATAGCCCTGAATTTTCCAATGCGCAGCTCTTTGCAAAAGAGAGATATTGGCAAGGAAAAGCTGTCTTGTACCTTTGCATTTTTCTCCCAAACGAAGGACACTAGAATGAAAATTTTAAAGCCTCCTGTTAGACCATCATCTACACGGCATAGCCATGAATTTTCCAATGCGCAGCTCTTTGCAAAAGAGAGATATTGGCAAGGAAAAGCTGTCTTGCACCTTTGCATTTTTCTCCCAAACGAAGGACACTAGAATTAAAATTTTAAAGACTCCTGTTAGGCCATCATCTACACGACATAGCCCTGAATTTTCCAATGCGCAGCTCTATGCAAAAGAGAGATATTGGCAAGGAAAAGCTGTCTTGTACCTTTGCATTTTTCTCCCAAACGAAGGTCACTAGAATTAAAATTTTAAAGCCTCCTGTTAGGCCATCATCTACACGACATAGCCCTGAATTTTCCAATGCGTAGCTCTTTGCAAAAGAGAGATATTGGCAAGGAAAAGCTGTCTTGTACCTTTGCATTTTTCTCCCAAACGAAGGACACTAGAAAGAAAATTTTAAAGCCTCTTGTTAGGCCATCATCTACACGACATAGCCCTGAATTTTCCAATGCGCAGCTCTTTGCAAAAGAGAGATATTGGCAAGGAAAAGCTGTCTTGTACCATTGCATTTTTCTCCCAAACGAAGGACACTAGAAAGAAAATTTTAAAGCCTCCTGTTAGACCATCATCTACACGGCATAGCCATGAATTTTCCAATGCGCAGCTCTTTGCAAAAGAGAGATATTGGCAAGGAAAAGCTGTCTTGTACCTTTGCATTTTTCTCCCAAACGAAGGACACTAGAATTAAAATTTTAAAGCCTCCTGTTAGGCCATCATCTACACGATATAGCCCTGAATTTTCCAATGCGCAGCTCTTTGCAAAAGAGAGATATTGGCAAGGAAAAGCTGTCTTGTACCTTTGCATTTTTCTCCCAAACGAAGGACACTAGAAAGAAAATTTTAAAGCCTCCTGTTAGGCCATCATCTACACGACATAGCCCTGAATTTTCCAATGCGCAGCTCTTTGCAAAAGAGAGATATTGGCAAGGAAAACTGTATTGTACCATTGCATTTTTCTCCCAAACGAAGGACAATAGAAAGAAAATTTTAAAGCCTCCTGTTAGATCATCATCTACACGACATAGCCCTGAATTTTCCAATGCGCAGCTCTTTGCAAAAGAGAGATATTGGCAAGGAAAAGCTGTCTTGTACCATTGCATTTTTCTCCCAAACGAAGGACACTAGAATTAAAATTTTAAAGCCTCCTGTTAGGCCATCATCTACACGATATAGCCCTGAATTTTCCAATGCGCAGCTCTTTGCAAACGAGAGATATTGGCAAGGAAAAGCTGTCTTATACCTTTGCATTTTTCTCCCAAACGAAGGACACTAGAAAGAAAATTTTAAAGCCTCCTGTTAGGCCATCATCTACACGACATAGCCCTGAATTTTCCAATGCGCAGCTCTTTGCAAAAGAGAGATATTGGCAAGGAAAAGCTGTCTTGTACCATTGCATTTTTCTCCCAAACGAAGGACACTAGAAAGAAAATTTTAAAGCCTCCTGTTAGACCATCATCTACACGACATAGCCCTGAATTTTCCAATGCGCAACTCTTTGCAAAAGAGAGATATTGGCAAGGAAAAGCTGTCTTGTACCATTGCATTTTTCTCCCAAACGAAGGACACTAGATATAAAATTTTAAAGCCTCCTGTTAGGCCATCATCTACACGACATAGCCCTGAATTTTCCAATGCGCAGCTCTTTGCAAAAGAGAGATATTGGCAAGGAAAAGCTGTCTTGTACCATTGCATTTTTCTCCCAAACGAAGGACACTAGAAAGAAAATTTTAAAGCCTCCTGTTAGACCATCATCTACACGACATAGCCCTGAATTTTCCAATGCGCAGCTCTTTGCAAAAGAGAGATATTGGCAAGGAAAACTGTATTGTACCATTGCATTTTTCTCCCAAACGAAGGACAATAGAAAGAAAATTTTAAAGCCTCCTGTTAGATCATCATCTACACGACATAGCCCTGAATTTTCCAATGCGCAGCTCTTTGCAAAAGAGAGATATTGGCAAGGAAAAGCTGTCTTGTACCATTGCATTTTTCTCCCAAACGAAGGACACTAGAATTAAAATTTTAAAGCCTCCTGTTAGGCCATCATCTACACGATATAGCCCTGAATTTTCCAATGCGCAGCTCTTTGCAAACGAGAGATATTGGCAAGGAAAAGCTGTCTTATACCTTTGCATTTTTCTCCCAAACGAAGGACACTAGAAAGAAAATTTTAAAGCCTCCTGTTAGGCCATCATCTACACGACATAGCCCTGAATTTTCCAATGCGCAGCTCTTTGCAAAAGAGAGATATTGGCAAGGAAAAGCTGTCTTGTACCATTGAATTTTTCTCCCAAACGAAGGACACTAGAAAGAAAATTTTAAAGCCTCCTGTTAGACCATCATCTACACGACATAGCCCTGAATTTTCCAATGCGCAACTCTTTGCAAAAGAGAGATATTGGCAAGGAAAAGCTGTCTTGTACCATTGCATTTTTCTCCCAAACGAAGGACACTAGAAATAAAATTTTAAAGCCTCCTGTTAGGCCATCATCTACACGACATAGCCCTGAATTTTCCAATGCGCAGCTCTTTGCAAAAGAGAGATATTGGCAAGGAAAAGCTGTCTTGTACCATTGCATTTTTCTCCCAAACGAAGGACACTAGAAAGAAAATTTTAAAGCCTCCTGTTAGACCATCATCTACACGGCATAGCCATGAATTTTCCAATGCGCAGCTCTTTGCAAAAGAGAGATATTGGCAAGGAAAAGCTGTCTTGTACCATTGCATTTTTCTCCCAAACGAAGGACACTAGAAATAAAATTTTAAAGCCTCCTGTTAGGCCATCATCTACACGACATAGCCCTGAATTTTCCAATGCGCAGCTCTTTGCAAAAGAGAGATATTGGCAAGGAAAAGCTGTCTTGTACCTTTGCATTTTTCTCCCAAACGAAGGACACTAGAATGAAAATTTTAAAGCCTCCTGTTAGACCATCATCTACACGGCATAGCCATGAATTTTCCAATGCGCAGCTCTTTGCAAAAGAGAGATATTGGCAAGGAAAAGCTGTCTTGCACCTTTGCATTTTTCTCCCAAACGAAGGACACTAGAAAGAAAATTTTAAAGCCTCCTGTTAGACCATCATCTACACGGCATAGCCATGAATTTTCCAATGCGCAGCTCTTTGCAAAAGAGAGATATTGGCAAGGAAAAGCTGTCTTGTACCATTGCATTTTTCTCCCAAACGAAGGACACTAGAAATAAAATTTTAAAGCCTCCTGTTAGGCCATCATCTACACGACATAGCCCTGAATTTTCCAATGCGCAGCTCTTTGCAAAAGAGAGATATTGGCAAGGAAAAGCTGTCTTGTACCTTTGCATTTTTCTCCCAAACGAAGGACACTAGAATGAAAATTTTAAAGCCTCCTGTTAGACCATCATCTACACGGCATAGCCATGAATTTTCCAATGCGCAGCTCTTTGCAAAAGAGAGATATTGGCAAGGAAAAGCTGTCTTGCACCTTTGCATTTTTCTCCCAAACGAAGGACACTAGAATTAAAATTTTAAAGACTCCTGTTAGGCCATCATCTACACGACATAGCCCTGAATTTTCCAATGCGCAGCTCTATGCAAAAGAGAGATATTGGCAAGGAAAAGCTGTCTTGTACCTTTGCATTTTTCTCCCAAACGAAGGTCACTAGAATTAAAATTTTAAAGCCTCCTGTTAGGCCATCATCTACACGACATAGCCCTGAATTTTCCAATGCGCAGCTCTATGCAAAAGAGAGATATTGGCAAGGAAAAGCTGTCTTGTACCTTTGCATTTTTCTCCCAAACGAAGGTCACTAGAATTAAAATTTTAAAGCCTCCTGTTAGGCCATCATCTACACGACATAGCCCTGAATTTTCCAATGCGTAGCTCTTTGCAAAAGAGAGATATTGGCAAGGAAAAGCTGTCTTGTACCATTGCATTTTTCTCCCAAACGAAGGACACTAGAAAGAAAATTTTAAAGCCTCCTGTTAGACCATCATCTACACGGCATAGCCATGAATTTTCCAATGCGCAGCTCTTTGCAAAAGAGAGATATTGGCAAGGAAAAGCTGTCTTGTACCTTTGCATTTTTCTCCCAAACGAAGGACACTAGAATTAAAATTTTAAAGCCTCCTGTTAGGCCATCATCTATACGATATAGCCCTGAATTTTCCAATGCGCAGCTCTTTGCAAAAGAGAGATATTGGCAAGGAAAAGCTGTCTTGTACCTTTGCATTTTTCTCCCAAACGAAGGACACTAGAAAGAAAATTTTAAAGCCTCCTGTTAGGCCATCATCTACACGACATAGCCCGGAATTTTCCAATGCGCAGCTCTTTGCAAAAGAGAGATATTGGCAAGGAAAACTGTATTGTACCATTGCATTTTTCTCCCAAACGAAGGACACTAGAAAGAAAATTTTAAAGCCTCCTGTTAGACCATCATCTACACGACATAGCCCTGAATTTTCCAATGCGCAGCTCTTTGCAAAAGAGAGATATTGGCAAGGAAAAGCTGTCTTGTACCATTGCATTTTTCTCCCAAACGTAGGACACTAGAATTAAAATTTTAAAGCCTCCTGTTAGGCCATCATCTACACGATATAGCCCTGAATTTTCCAATGCGCAGCTCTTTGCAAACGAGAGATATTGGCAAGGAAAAGCTGTCTTATACCTTTGCATTTTTCTCCCAAACGAAGGACACTAGAAAGAAAATTTTAAAGCCTCCTGTTAGGCCATCATCTACACGACATAGCCCTGAATTTTCCAATGCGCAGCTCTTTGCAAAAGAGAGATATTGGCAAGGAAAAGCTGTCTTGTACCATTGCATTTTTCTCCCAAACGAAGGACACTAGAAAGAAAATTTTAAAGCCTCCTGTTAGGCCATCATCTACACGACATAGCCCTGAATTTTCCAATGCGCAGCTCTTTGCAAAAGAGAGATATTGGCAAGGAAAAGCTGTCTTGTACCATTGCATTTTTCTCCCAAACGAAGGACACTAGAAAGAAAATTTTAAAGCCTCCTGTTAGACCATCATCTACACGACATAGCCCTGAATTTTCCAATGCGCAACTCTTTGCAAAAGAGAGATATTGGCAAGGAAAAGCTGTCTTGTACCATTGCATTTTTCTCCCAAACGAAGGACACTAGAAATAAAATTTTAAAGCCTCCTGTTAGACCATCATCTACACGGCATAGCCATGAATTTTCCAATGTGCAGCTCTTTGCAAAAGAGAGATATTGGCAAGGAAAAGCTGTCTTGTACCTTTGCATTTTTCTCCCAAACGAAGGACACTAGAATTAAAATTTTAAAGCCTCCTGTTAGGCCATCATCTATACGATATAGCCCTGAATTTTCCAATGCGCAGCTCTTTGCAAAAGAGAGATATTGGCAAGGAAAAGCTGTCTTGTACCTTTGCATTTTTCTCCCAAACGAAGGACACTAGAAAGAAAATTTTAAAGCCTCCTGTTAGGCCATCATCTACACGACATAGCCCTGAATTTTCCAATGCGCAGCTCTTTGCAAAAGAGAGATATTGGCAAGGAAAACTGTATTGTACCATTGCATTTTTCTCCCAAACGAAGGACACTAGAAAGAAAATTTTAAAGCCTCCTGTTAGACCATCATCTACACGACATAGCCCTGAATTTTCCAATGCGCAGCTCTTTGCAAAAGAGAGATATTGGCAAGGAAAAGCTGTCTTGTACCATTGCATTTTTCTCCCAAACGTAGGACACTAGAATTAAAATTTTAAAGCCTCCTGTTAGGCCATCATCTACACGATATAGCCCTGAATTTTCCAATGCGCAGCTCTTTGCAAACGAGAGATATTGGCAAGGAAAAGCTGTCTTATACCTTTGCATTTTTCTCCCAAACGAAGGACACTAGAAAGAAAATTTTAAAGCCTCCTGTTAGGCCATCATCTACACGACATAGCCCTGAATTTTCCAATGCGCAGCTCTTTGCAAAAGAGAGATATTGGCAAGGAAAAGCTGTCTTGTACCATTGCATTTTTCTCCCAAACGAAGGACACTAGAAAGAAAATTTTAAAGCCTCCTGTTAGGCCATCATCTACACGACATAGCCCTGAATTTTCCAATGCGCAGCTCTTTGCAAAAGAGAGATATTGGCAAGGAAAAGCTGTCTTGTACCATTGCATTTTTCTCCCAAACGAAGGACACTAGAAAGAAAATTTTAAAGCCTCCTGTTAGACCATCATCTACACGACATAGCCCTGAATTTTCCAATGCGCAACTCTTTGCAAAAGAGAGATATTGGCAAGGAAAAGCTGTCTTGTACCATTGCATTTTTCTCCCAAACGAAGGACACTAGAAATACAATTTTAAAGCCTCCTGTTAGGCCATCATCTACACGACATAGCCCTGAATTTTCCAATGCGCAGCTCTTTGCAAAAGAGAGATATTGGCAAGGAAAAGCTGTCTTGTACCTTTGCATTTTTCTCCCAAACGAAGGTCACTAGAAAGAAAATTTTAAAGCCTCCTGTTAGGCCATCATCTACACGACATAGCCCTGAATTTTCCAATGCGCAGCTCTTTGCAAAAGAGAGATATTGGCAAGGAAAAGCTGTCTTGTACCATTGCATTTTTCTCCCAAACGAAGGACACTAGAAAGAAAATTTTAAAGCCTCCTGTTAGGCCATCATCTACACGACATAGCCCTGAATTTTCCAATGCGCAGCTCTTTGCAAAAGAGAGATATTGGCAAGGAAAAGCTGTCTTGTACCTTTGCATTTTTCTCCCAAACGAAGGTCACTAGAAAGAAAATTTTAAAGCCTCCTGTTAGGCCATCATCTACACGACATAGCCCTGAATTTTCCAATGCGTAGCTCTTTGCAAAAGAGAGATATTGGCAAGGAAAAGCTGTCTTGTACCTTTGCATTTTTCTCCCAAACGAAGGACACTAGAATTACAATTTTAAAGCCTCCTGTTAGGCCATCATCTACACGACATAGCCCTGAATTTTCCAATGCGCAGCTCTTTGCAAAAGAGAGATATTGGCAAGGAAAAGCTGTCTTGTACCATTGCATTTTTCTCCCAAACGAAGGACACTAGAAAGAAAATTTTAAAGCCTCCTGTTAGACCATCATCTACACGGCATAGCCATGAATTTTCCAATGCGCAGCTCTTTGCAAAAGAGAGATATTGGCAAGGAAAAGCTGTCTTGTACCTTTGCATTTTTCTCCCAAACGAAGGACACTAGAATTAAAATTTTAAAGCCTCCTGTTAGGCCATCATCTACACGATATAGCCCTGAATTTTCCAATGCGCAGCTCTTTGCAAAAGAGAGATATTGGCAAGGAAAAGCTGTCTTGTACCATTGCATTTTTCTCCCAAACGAAGGTCACTAGAAAGAAAATTTTAAAGCCTCCTGTTAGGCCATCATCTACACGACATAGCCCTGAATTTTCCAATGCGCAGCTCTTTGCAAAAGAGAGATATTGGCAAGGAAAAGCTGTCTTGTACCATTGCATTTTTCTCCCAAACGAAGGACACTAGAAAGAAAATTTTAAAGCCTCCTGTTAGGCCATCATCTACACGACATAGCCCTGAATTTTCCAATGCGCAGCTCTTTGCAAAAGAGAGATATTGGCAAGGAAAAGCTGTCTTGTACCATTGCATTTTTCTCCCAAACGAAGGACACTAGAAAGAAAATTTTAAAGCCTCCTGTTAGACCATCATCTACACGACATAGCCCTGAATTTTCCAATGCGCAGCTCTTTGCAAAAGAGAGATATTGGCAAGGAAAAGCTGTCTTGTACCTTTGCATTTTTCTCCCAAACGAAGGTCACTAGAAAGAAAATTTTAAAGCCTCCTGTTAGGCCATCATCTACACGACATAGCCCTGAATTTTCCAATGCGTAGCTCTTTGCAAAAGAGAGATATTGGCAAGGAAAAGCTGTCTTGTACCTTTGCATTTTTCTCCCAAACGAAGGACACTAGAATTACAATTTTAAAGCCTCCTGTTAGGCCATCATCTACACGACATAGCCCTGAATTTTCCAATGCGCAGCTCTTTGCAAAAGAGAGATATTGGCAAGGAAAAGCTGTCTTGTACCATTGCATTTTTCTCCCAAACGAAGGACACTAGAAAGAAAATTTTAAAGCCTCCTGTTAGACCATCATCTACACGGCATAGCCATGAATTTTCCAATGCGCAGCTCTTTGCAAAAGAGAGATATTGGCAAGGAAAAGCTGTCTTGTACCTTTGCATTTTTCTCCCAAACGAAGGACACTAGAATTAAAATTTTAAAGCCTCCTGTTAGGCCATCATCTACACGATATAGCCCTGAATTTTCCAATGCGCAGCTCTTTGCAAACGAGAGATATTGGCAAGGAAAAGCTGTCTTATACCTTTGCATTTTTCTCCCAAACGAAGGACACTAGAAAGAAAATTTTAAAGCCTCCTGTTAGGCCATCATCTACACGACATAGCCCTGAATTTTCCAATGCGCAGCTCTTTGCAAAAGAGAGATATTGGCAAGGAAAAGCTGTATTGTACCATTGCATTTTTCTCCCAAACGAAGGACACTAGAAAGAAAATTTTAAAGCCTCCTGTTAGACCATCATCTACACGACATAGCCCTGAATTTTCCAATGCGCAGCTCTTTGCAAAAGAGAGATATTGGCAAGGAAAAGCTGTCTTGTACCATTGCATTTTTTTCCCAAACGAAGGACACTAGAAAGAAAATTTTAAAGCCTCCTGTTAGACCATCATCTACACGACATAGCCCTGAATTTTCCAATGCGCAGCTCTTTGCAAAAGAGAGATATTGGCAAGGAAAAGCTGTCTTGTACCATTGCATTTTTCTCCCAAACGAAGGACACTAGAAAGAAAATTTTAAAGCCTCCTGTTAGACCATCATCTACACGACATAGCCCTGAATTTTCCAATGCGTAGCTCTTTGCAAAAGAGAGATATTGGCAAGGAAAAGCTGTCTTGTACCTTTGCATTTTTCTCCCAAACGAAGGACACTAGAAAGAAAATTTTAAAGCCTCCTGTTAGGCCATCATCTACACGACATAGCCCTGAATTTTCCAATGCGCAGCTCTTTGCAAAAGAGAGATATTGGCAAGGAAAAGCTGTCTTGTACCATTGCATTTTTCTCCCAAACGAAGGACACTAGAAAGAAAATTTTAAAGCCTCCTGTTAGACCATCATCTACACGACATAGCCCTGAATTTTCCAATGCGCAGCTCTTTGCAAAAGAGAGATATTGGCAAGGAAAAGCTGTCTTGTACCTTTGCATTTTTCTCCCAAACGAAGGTCACTAGAAAGAAAATTTTAAAGCCTCCTGTTAGGCCATCATCTACACGACATAGCCCTGAATTTTCCAATGCGTAGCTCTTTGCAAAAGAGAGATATTGGCAAGGAAAAGCTGTCTTGTACCTTTGCATTTTTCTCCCAAACGAAGGACACTAGAATTACAATTTTAAAGCCTCCTGTTAGGCCATCATCTACACGACATAGCCCTGAATTTTCCAATGCGCAGCTCTTTGCAAAAGAGAGATATTGGCAAGGAAAAGCTGTCTTGTACCATTGCATTTTTCTCCCAAACGAAGGACACTAGAAAGAAAATTTTAAAGCCTCCTGTTAGACCATCATCTACACGGCATAGCCATGAATTTTCCAATGCGCAGCTCTTTGCAAAAGAGAGATATTGGCAAGGAAAAGCTGTCTTGTACCTTTGCATTTTTCTCCCAAACGAAGGACACTAGAATTAAAATTTTAAAGCCTCCTGTTAGGCCATCATCTACACGATATAGCCCTGAATTTTCCAATGCGCAGCTCTTTGCAAACGAGAGATATTGGCAAGGAAAAGCTGTCTTATACCTTTGCATTTTTCTCCCAAACGAAGGACACTAGAAAGAAAATTTTAAAGCCTCCTGTTAGGCCATCATCTACACGACATAGCCCTGAATTTTCCAATGCGCAGCTCTTTGCAAAAGAGAGATATTGGCAAGGAAAAGCTGTATTGTACCATTGCATTTTTCTCCCAAACGAAGGACACTAGAAAGAAAATTTTAAAGCCTCCTGTTAGACCATCATCTACACGACATAGCCCTGAATTTTCCAATGCGCAGCTCTTTGCAAAAGAGAGATATTGGCAAGGAAAAGCTGTCTTGTACCATTGCATTTTTTTCCCAAACGAAGGACACTAGAAAGAAAATTTTAAAGCCTCCTGTTAGACCATCATCTACACGACATAGCCCTGAATTTTCCAATGCGCAGCTCTTTGCAAAAGAGAGATATTGGCAAGGAAAAGCTGTCTTGTACCATTGCATTTTTCTCCCAAACGAAGGACACTAGAAAGAAAATTTTAAAGCCTCCTGTTAGACCATCATCTACACGACATAGCCCTGAATTTTCCAATGCGTAGCTCTTTGCAAAAGAGAGATATTGGCAAGGAAAAGCTGTCTTGTACCTTTGCATTTTTCTCCCAAACGAAGGACACTAGAAAGAAAATTTTAAAGCCTCCTGTTAGGCCATCATCTACACGACATAGCCCTGAATTTTCCAATGCGCAGCTCTTTGCAAAAGAGAGATATTGGCAAGGAAAAGCTGTCTTGTACCATTGCATTTTTCTCCCAAACGAAGGACACTAGAAAGAAAATTTTAAAGCCTCCTGTTAGACCATCATCTACACGGCATAGCCATGAATTTTCCAATGCGCAGCTCTTTGCAAAAGAGAGATATTGGCAAGGAAAAGCTGTATTGTACCATTGCATTTTTCTCCCAAACGAAGGACACTAGAAAGAAAATTTTAAAGCTTCCTGTTAGACCATCATCTACACGACATAGCCCTGAATTTTCCAATGCGCAGCTCTTTGCAAAAGAGAGATATTGGCAAGGAAAAGCTGTCTTGTACCATTGCATTTTTTTCCCAAACGAAGGACACTAGAAATAAAATTTTAAAGCCTCCTGTTAGGCCATCATCTACACGACATAGCCCTGAATTTTCCAATGCGCAGCTCTTTGCAAAAGAGAGATATTGGCAAGGAAAAGCTGTCTTGTACCATTGCATTTTTCTCCCAAACGAAGGACACTAGAAAGAAAATTTTAAAGCCTCCTGTTAGACCATCATCTACACGACATAGCCCTGAATTTTCCAATGCGCAGCTCTTTGCAAACGAGAGATATTGGCAAGGAAAAGCTGTCTTATACCTTTGCATTTTTCTCCCAAACGAAGGACACTAGAAAGAAAATTTTAAAGCCTCCTGTTAGGCCATCATCTACACGACATAGCCCTGAATTTTCCAATGCGCAGCTCTTTGCAAAAGAGAGATATTGGCAAGGAAAAGCTGTATTGTACCATTGCATTTTTCTCCCAAACGAAGGACACTAGAAAGAAAATTTTAAAGCCTCCTGTTAGACCATCATCTACACGACATAGCCCTGAATTTTCCAATGCGCAGCTCTTTGCAAAAGAGAGATATTGGCAAGGAAAAGCTGTCTTGTACCATTGCATTTTTTTCCCAAACGAAGGACACTAGAAAGAAAATTTTAAAGCCTCCTGTTAGACCATCATCTACACGACATAGCCCTGAATTTTCCAATGCGCAGCTCTTTGCAAAAGAGAGATATTGGCAAGGAAAAGCTGTCTTGTACCATTGCATTTTTCTCCCAAACGAAGGACACTAGAATTACAATTTTAAAGCCTCCTGTTAGACCATCATCTACACGACATAGCCCTGAATTTTCCAATGCGTAGCTCTTTGCAAAAGAGAGATATTGGCAAGGAAAAGCTGTCTTGTACCTTTGCATTTTTCTCCCAAACGAAGGACACTAGAAAGAAAATTTTAAAGCCTCCTGTTAGGCCATCATCTACACGACATAGCCCTGAATTTTCCAATGCGCAGCTCTTTGCAAAAGAGAGATATTGGCAAGGAAAAGCTGTCTTGTACCATTGCATTTTTCTCCCAAACGAAGGACACTAGAAAGAAAATTTTAAAGCCTCCTGTTAGACCATCATCTACACGACATAGCCCTGAATTTTCCAATGCGCAGCTCTTTGCAAAAGAGAGATATTGGCAAGGAAAAGCTGTCTTGTACCTTTGCATTTTTCTCCCAAACGAAGGTCACTAGAAAGAAAATTTTAAAGCCTCCTGTTAGGCCATCATCTACACGACATAGCCCTGAATTTTCCAATGCGTAGCTCTTTGCAAAAGAGAGATATTGGCAAGGAAAAGCTGTCTTGTACCTTTGCATTTTTCTCCCAAACGAAGGACACTAGAATTACAATTTTAAAGCCTCCTGTTAGGCCATCATCTACACGACATAGCCCTGAATTTTCCAATGCGCAGCTCTTTGCAAAAGAGAGATATTGGCAAGGAAAAGCTGTCTTGTACCATTGCATTTTTCTCCCAAACGAAGGACACTAGAAAGAAAATTTTAAAGCCTCCTGTTAGACCATCATCTACACGGCATAGCCATGAATTTTCCAATGCGCAGCTCTTTGCAAAAGAGAGATATTGGCAAGGAAAAGCTGTCTTGTACCTTTGCATTTTTCTCCCAAACGAAGGACACTAGAATTAAAATTTTAAAGCCTCCTGTTAGGCCATCATCTACACGATATAGCCCTGAATTTTCCAATGCGCAGCTCTTTGCAAACGAGAGATATTGGCAAGGAAAAGCTGTCTTATACCTTTGCATTTTTCTCCCAAACGAAGGACACTAGAAAGAAAATTTTAAAGCCTCCTGTTAGGCCATCATCTACACGACATAGCCCTGAATTTTCCAATGCGCAGCTCTTTGCAAAAGAGAGATATTGGCAAGGAAAAGCTGTATTGTACCATTGCATTTTTCTCCCAAACGAAGGACACTAGAAAGAAAATTTTAAAGCCTCCTGTTAGACCATCATCTACACGACATAGCCCTGAATTTTCCAATGCGCAGCTCTTTGCAAAAGAGAGATATTGGCAAGGAAAAGCTGTCTTGTACCATTGCATTTTTTTCCCAAACGAAGGACACTAGAAAGAAAATTTTAAAGCCTCCTGTTAGACCATCATCTACACGACATAGCCCTGAATTTTCCAATGCGCAGCTCTTTGCAAAAGAGAGATATTGGCAAGGAAAAGCTGTCTTGTACCATTGCATTTTTCTCCCAAACGAAGGACACTAGAAAGAAAATTTTAAAGCCTCCTGTTAGACCATCATCTACACGACATAGCCCTGAATTTTCCAATGCGTAGCTCTTTGCAAAAGAGAGATATTGGCAAGGAAAAGCTGTCTTGTACCTTTGCATTTTTCTCCCAAACGAAGGACACTAGAAAGAAAATTTTAAAGCCTCCTGTTAGGCCATCATCTACACGACATAGCCCTGAATTTTCCAATGCGCAGCTCTTTGCAAAAGAGAGATATTGGCAAGGAAAAGCTGTCTTGTACCATTGCATTTTTCTCCCAAACGAAGGACACTAGAAAGAAAATTTTAAAGCCTCCTGTTAGACCATCATCTACACGGCATAGCCATGAATTTTCCAATGCGCAGCTCTTTGCAAAAGAGAGATATTGGCAAGGAAAAGCTGTATTGTACCATTGCATTTTTCTCCCAAACGAAGGACACTAGAAAGAAAATTTTAAAGCTTCCTGTTAGACCATCATCTACACGACATAGCCCTGAATTTTCCAATGCGCAGCTCTTTGCAAAAGAGAGATATTGGCAAGGAAAAGCTGTCTTGTACCATTGCATTTTTTTCCCAAACGAAGGACACTAGAAATAAAATTTTAAAGCCTCCTGTTAGGCCATCATCTACACGACATAGCCCTGAATTTTCCAATGCGCAGCTCTTTGCAAAAGAGAGATATTGGCAAGGAAAAGCTGTCTTGTACCATTGCATTTTTCTCCCAAACGAAGGACACTAGAAAGAAAATTTTAAAGCCTCCTGTTAGACCATCATCTACACGACATAGCCCTGAATTTTCCAATGCGCAGCTCTTTGCAAAAGAGAGATATTGGCAAGGAAAAGCTGTCTTGTACCATTGCATTTTTTTCCCAAACGAAGGACACTAGAAATAAAATTTTAAAGCCTCCTGTTAGGCCATCATCTACACGACATAGCCCTGAATTTTCCAATGCGCAGCTCTTTGCAAAAGAGAGATATTGGCAAGGAAAAGCTGTCTTGTACCATTGCATTTTTCTCCCAAACGAAGGACACTAGAAATAAAATTTTAAAGCCTCCTGTTAGACCAACATCTACACGGCATAGCCATGAATTTTCCAATGCGCAGCTCTTTGCAAAAGAGAGATATTGGCAAGGAAAAGCTGTCTTGTACCTTTGCATTTTTCTCCCAAACGAAGGTCACTAGAAAGAAAATTTTAAAGCCTCCTGTTAGGCCATCATCTACACGACATAGCCCTGAATTTTCCAATGCGCAGCTCTTTGCAAAAGAGAGATATTGGCAAGGAAAAGCTGTCTTGTACCATTGCATTTTTCTCCCAAACGAAGGACACTAGAAAGAAAATTTTAAAGCCTCCTGTTAGGCCATCATCTACACGACATAGCCCTGAATTTTCCAATGCGCAGCTCTTTGCAAAAGAGAGATATTGGCAAGGAAAAGCTGTCTTGTACCATTGCATTTTTCTCCCAAACGAAGGACACTAGAAAGAAAATTTTAAAGCCTCCTGTTAGACCATCATCTACACGGCATAGCCATGAATTTTCCAATGCGCAGCTCTTTGTAAAAGAGAGATATTGGCAAGGAAAAGCTGTCTTGTACCTTTGCATTTTTCTCCCAAACGAAGGACACTAGAATTAAAATTTTAAAGCCTCCTGTTAGGCCATCATCTACACGATATAGCCCTGAATTTTCCAATGCGCAGCTCTTTGCAAAATAGAGATATTGGCAAGGAAAAGCTGTCTTGTACCATTGCATTTTTCTCCCAAACGAAGGACACTAGAATGAAAATTTTAAAGCCTCCTGTTAGACCATCATCTACACGGCATAGCCATGAATTTTCCAATGCGCAGCTCTTTGCAAAAGAGAGATATTGGCAAGGAAAAGCTAACTTGTACCTTTGCATTTTTCTCCCAAACGAAGGACACTAGAAAGAAAATTTTAAAGCCTCCTGTTAGGCCATCATCTACACGACATAGCCCTGAATTTTCCAATGCGCAGCTCTTTGCAAAAGAGAGATATTGGCAAGGAAAAGCTGTCTTGTACCATTGCATTTTTCTCCCAAACGAAGGACACTCGAAAGAAAATTTTAAAGCCTCCTGTTAGACCATCATCTACACGGCATAGCCATGAATTTTCCAATGCGCAGCTCTTTGCAAAAGAGAGATATTGGCAAGGAAAAGCTGTCTTGTACCTTTGCATTTTTCTCCCAAACGAAGGACACTAGAAAGAAAATTTTAAAGCCTCCTGTTAGGCCATCATCTACACGACATAGCCCTGAATTTTCCAATGCGCAGCTCTTTGCAAAAGAGAGATATTGGCAAGGAAAAGCTGTCTTGTACCTTTGCATTTTTCTCCCAAACGAAGGACACTAGAATTAAAATTTTAAAGCCTCCTGTTAGGCCATCATCTACACGACATAGCCCTGAATTTTCCAATGCGCAGCTCTTTGCAAAAGAGAGATATTGGCAAGGAAAAGCTGTCTTGTACCTTTGCATTTTTCTCCCAAACGAAGGTCACTAGAAAGAAAATTTTAAAGCCTCCTGTTAGGCTATCATCTACACGACATAGCCCTGAATTTTCCAATGCGTAGCTCTTTGCAAAAGAGAGATATTTGCAAGGAAAAGCTGTCTTGTACCTTTGCATTTTTCTCCCAAACGAAGGACACTAGAAAGAAAATTTTAAAGCCTCCGGTTAGGCCATCATCTACACGACATAGCCCTGAATTTTCCAATGCGCAGCTCTTTGCAAAAGAGAGATATTGGCAAGGAAAAGCTGTCTTGTACCATTGCATTTTTCTCCCAAACGAAGGACACTAGAAAGAAAATTTTAAAGCCTCCTGTTAGACCATCATCTACACGACATAGCCCTGAATTTTCCAATGCGCAGCTCTTTGCAAAAGAGAGATATTGGCAAGGAAAAGCTGTCTTGTACCTTTGCATTTTTCTCCCAAACGAAGGTCACTAGAAAGAAAATTTTAAAGCCTCCTGTTAGGCCATCATCTACACGACATAGCCCTGAATTTTCCAATGCGTAGCTCTTTGCAAAAGAGAGATATTGGCAAGGAAAAGCTGTCTTGTACCTTTGCATTTTTCTCCCAAACGAAGGACACTAGAATTACAATTTTAAAGCCTCCTGTTAGGCCATCATCTACACGACATAGCCCTGAATTTTCCAATGCGCAGCTCTTTGCAAAAGAGAGATATTGGCAAGGAAAAGCTGTCTTGTACCATTGCATTTTTCTCCCAAACGAAGGACACTAGAAAGAAAATTTTAAAGCCTCCTGTTAGACCATCATCTACACGGCATAGCCATGAATTTTCCAATGCGCAGCTCTTTGCAAAAGAGAGATATTGGCAAGGAAAAGCTGTCTTGTACCTTTGCATTTTTCTCCCAAACGAAGGACACTAGAATTAAAATTTTAAAGCCTCCTGTTAGGCCATCATCTACACGATATAGCCCTGAATTTTCCAATGCGCAGCTCTTTGCAAACGAGAGATATTGGCAAGGAAAAGCTGTCTTATACCTTTGCATTTTTCTCCCAAACGAAGGACACTAGAAAGAAAATTTTAAAGCCTCCTGTTAGGCCATCATCTACACGACATAGCCCTGAATTTTCCAATGCGCAGCTCTTTGCAAAAGAGAGATATTGGCAAGGAAAAGCTGTATTGTACCATTGCATTTTTCTCCCAAACGAAGGACACTAGAAAGAAAATTTTAAAGCCTCCTGTTAGACCATCATCTACACGACATAGCCCTGAATTTTCCAATGCGCAGCTCTTTGCAAAAGAGAGATATTGGCAAGGAAAAGCTGTCTTGTACCATTGCATTTTTTTCCCAAACGAAGGACACTAGAAAGAAAATTTTAAAGCCTCCTGTTAGACCATCATCTACACGACATAGCCCTGAATTTTCCAATGCGCAGCTCTTTGCAAAAGAGAGATATTGGCAAGGAAAAGCTGTCTTGTACCATTGCATTTTTCTCCCAAACGAAGGACACTAGAAAGAAAATTTTAAAGCCTCCTGTTAGACCATCATCTACACGACATAGCCCTGAATTTTCCAATGCGTAGCTCTTTGCAAAAGAGAGATATTGGCAAGGAAAAGCTGTCTTGTACCTTTGCATTTTTCTCCCAAACGAAGGACACTAGAAAGAAAATTTTAAAGCCTCCTGTTAGGCCATCATCTACACGACATAGCCCTGAATTTTCCAATGCGCAGCTCTTTGCAAAAGAGAGATATTGGCAAGGAAAAGCTGTCTTGTACCATTGCATTTTTCTCCCAAACGAAGGACACTAGAAAGAAAATTTTAAAGCCTCCTGTTAGACCATCATCTACACGGCATAGCCATGAATTTTCCAATGCGCAGCTCTTTGCAAAAGAGAGATATTGGCAAGGAAAAGCTGTATTGTACCATTGCATTTTTCTCCCAAACGAAGGACACTAGAAAGAAAATTTTAAAGCTTCCTGTTAGACCATCATCTACACGACATAGCCCTGAATTTTCCAATGCGCAGCTCTTTGCAAAAGAGAGATATTGGCAAGGAAAAGCTGTCTTGTACCATTGCATTTTTTTCCCAAACGAAGGACACTAGAAATAAAATTTTAAAGCCTCCTGTTAGGCCATCATCTACACGACATAGCCCTGAATTTTCCAATGCGCAGCTCTTTGCAAAAGAGAGATATTGGCAAGGAAAAGCTGTCTTGTACCATTGCATTTTTCTCCCAAACGAAGGACACTAGAAAGAAAATTTTAAAGCCTCCTGTTAGACCATCATCTACACGACATAGCCCTGAATTTTCCAATGCGCAGCTCTTTGCAAAAGAGAGATATTGGCAAGGAAAAGCTGTCTTGTACCATTGCATTTTTTTCCCAAACGAAGGACACTAGAAATAAAATTTTAAAGCCTCCTGTTAGGCCATCATCTACACGACATAGCCCTGAATTTTCCAATGCGCAGCTCTTTGCAAAAGAGAGATATTGGCAAGGAAAAGCTGTCTTGTACCATTGCATTTTTCTCCCAAACGAAGGACACTAGAAATAAAATTTTAAAGCCTCCTGTTAGACCAACATCTACACGGCATAGCCATGAATTTTCCAATGCGCAGCTCTTTGCAAAAGAGAGATATTGGCAAGGAAAAGCTGTCTTGTACCTTTGCATTTTTCTCCCAAACGAAGGTCACTAGAAAGAAAATTTTAAAGCCTCCTGTTAGGCCATCATCTACACGACATAGCCCTGAATTTTCCAATGCGCAGCTCTTTGCAAAAGAGAGATATTGGCAAGGAAAAGCTGTCTTGTACCATTGCATTTTTCTCCCAAACGAAGGACACTAGAAAGAAAATTTTAAAGCCTCCTGTTAGGCCATCATCTACACGACATAGCCCTGAATTTTCCAATGCGCAGCTCTTTGCAAAAGAGAGATATTGGCAAGGAAAAGCTGTCTTGTACCATTGCATTTTTCTCCCAAACGAAGGACACTAGAAAGAAAATTTTAAAGCCTCCTGTTAGACCATCATCTACACGGCATAGCCATGAATTTTCCAATGCGCAGCTCTTTGTAAAAGAGAGATATTGGCAAGGAAAAGCTGTCTTGTACCTTTGCATTTTTCTCCCAAACGAAGGACACTAGAATTAAAATTTTAAAGCCTCCTGTTAGGCCATCATCTACACGATATAGCCCTGAATTTTCCAATGCGCAGCTCTTTGCAAAATAGAGATATTGGCAAGGAAAAGCTGTCTTGTACCATTGCATTTTTCTCCCAAACGAAGGACACTAGAATGAAAATTTTAAAGCCTCCTGTTAGACCATCATCTACACGGCATAGCCATGAATTTTCCAATGCGCAGCTCTTTGCAAAAGAGAGATATTGGCAAGGAAAAGCTAACTTGTACCTTTGCATTTTTCTCCCAAACGAAGGACACTAGAAAGAAAATTTTAAAGCCTCCTGTTAGGCCATCATCTACACGACATAGCCCTGAATTTTCCAATGCGCAGCTCTTTGCAAAAGAGAGATATTGGCAAGGAAAAGCTGTCTTGTACCATTGCATTTTTCTCCCAAACGAAGGACACTCGAAAGAAAATTTTAAAGCCTCCTGTTAGACCATCATCTACACGGCATAGCCATGAATTTTCCAATGCGCAGCTCTTTGCAAAAGAGAGATATTGGCAAGGAAAAGCTGTCTTGTACCTTTGCATTTTTCTCCCAAACGAAGGACACTAGAAAGAAAATTTTAAAGCCTCCTGTTAGGCCATCATCTACACGACATAGCCCTGAATTTTCCAATGCGCAGCTCTTTGCAAAAGAGAGATATTGGCAAGGAAAAGCTGTCTTGTACCTTTGCATTTTTCTCCCAAACGAAGGACACTAGAATTAAAATTTTAAAGCCTCCTGTTAGGCCATCATCTACACGACATAGCCCTGAATTTTCCAATGCGCAGCTCTTTGCAAAAGAGAGATATTGGCAAGGAAAAGCTGTCTTGTACCTTTGCATTTTTCTCCCAAACGAAGGTCACTAGAAAGAAAATTTTAAAGCCTCCTGTTAGGCTATCATCTACACGACATAGCCCTGAATTTTCCAATGCGTAGCTCTTTGCAAAAGAGAGATATTTGCAAGGAAAAGCTGTCTTGTACCTTTGCATTTTTCTCCCAAACGAAGGACACTAGAAAGAAAATTTTAAAGCCTCCGGTTAGGCCATCATCTACACGACATAGCCCTGAATTTTCCAATGCGCAGCTCTTTGCAAAAGAGAGATATTGGCAAGGAAAAGCTGTCTTGTACCATTGCATTTTTCTCCCAAACGAAGGACACTTGAAAGAAAATTTTAAAGCCTCCTGTTAGACCATCATCTACACGGCATAGCCATGAATTTTCCAATGCGCAGCTCTTTGCAAAAGAGAGATATTGGCAAGGAAAAGCTGTCTTGTACCATTGCATTTTTCTCCCAAACGAAGGACACTAGAAAGAAAATTTTAAAGCCTCCTGTTAGGCCATCATCTACACGACATAGCCCTGAATTTTCCAATGCGCAGCTCTTTGCAAAAGAGAGATATTGGCAAGGAAAAGCTGTCTTGTACCATTGCATTTTTCTCCCAAACGAAGGACACTAGAAAGAAAATTTTAAAGCCTCCTGTTAGACCATCATCTACACGACATAGCCCTGAATTTTCCAATGCGCAGCTCTTTGCAAAAGAGAGATATTGGCAAGGAAAAGCTGTCTTGTACCATTGCATTTTTCTCCCAAACGAAGGACACTAGAAGAAAATTTTAAAGCCTCCTGTTAGGCCATTATCTACACGACATAGCCCTGAATTTTCCAATGCGCAGCTCTTTGCAAAAGAGAGATATAGGCAAGGAAAAGCTGTCTTGTACCTTTGCATTTTTCTCCCAAACGAAGGACACTAGAATTAAAATTTTAAAGCCTCCTGTTAGGCCATCATCTACACGACATAGCCCTGAATTTTCCAATGCGCAGCTCTTTGCAAAAGAGAGATATTGGCAAGGAAAAGCTGTCTTGTACCATTGCATTTTTCTCCCAAACGAAGGACACTAGAAGAAAATTTTAAAGCCTCCTGTTAGGTCATCATCTACACGACATAGCCCTGAATTTTCCAATGCGCAGCTCTTTGCAAAAGAGAGATATTGGCAAGGAAAAGCTGTCTTGTACCTTTGCATTTTTCTCCCAAACGAAGGACACTAGAATTAAAATTTTAAAGCCTCCTGTTAGGCCATCATCTACACGACATAGCCCTGAATTTTCCAATGCGTAGCTCTTTGCAAAAGAGAGATATTGGCAAGGAAAAGCTGTCTTGTACCATTGCATTTTTCTCCCAAACGAAGGACACTAGAAAGAAAATTTTAAAGCCTTCTGTTAGGCCATCATCTACACGACATAGCCCTGAATTTTCCAATGCGCAGCTCTTTGCAAAAGAGAGATATTGGCAAGGAAAAGCTGTCTTGTACCTTTGCATTTTTCTCCCAAACGAAGGACACTAGAAAGAAAATTTTAAAGCCTCCTGTTAGGCCATCATCTACACGAAATAGCCCTGATTTTTCCAATGCGCAGCTCTTTGCAAAAGAGAGATATTGGCAAGGAAAAGCTGTCTTGTACCATTGCATTTTTCTCCCAAACGAAGGACACTAGAAAGAAAATTTTAAAGCCTCCTGTTAGGCCATCATCTACACGACATAGCCCTGAATTTTCCAATGCGCAGCTCTTTGCAAAAGAGAGATATTGGCAAGGAAAAGCTGTCTTGTACCTTTGCATTTTTCTCCCAAACGAAGGACACTAGAATTAAAATTTTAAAGCCTCCTGTTAGGGCATCATCTACACGACATAGCCCTGAATTTTCCAATGCGTAGCTCTTTGCAAAAGAGAGATATTGGCAAGGAAAAGCTGTCTTGTACCATTGCATTTTTCTCCCAAACGAAGGACACTAGAAAGAAAATTTTAAAGCCTCCTGTTAGGCCATCATCTACAAGACATAGCCCTGAATTTTCCAATGCGCAGCTCTTTGCAAAAGAGAGATATTGGCAAGGAAAAGCTGTCTTGTACCTTTGCATTTTTCTCCCAAACGAAGGACACTAGAAAGAAAATTTTAAAGCCTCCTGTTAGGCCATCATCTACACGAAATAGCCCTGATTTCTCCAATGCGCAGCTCTTTGCAAAAGAGAGATATTGGCAAGGAAAAGCTGTCTTGTACCATTGCATTTTTCTCCCAAACGAAGGACACTAGAAAGAAAATTTTAAAGCCTCCTGTTAGGCCATCATCTACACGACATAGCCCTGAATTTTCCAATGCGCAGCTCTTTGCAAAAGAGAGATATTGGCAAGGAAAAGCTGTCTTGTACCTTTGCATTTTTCTCCCAAACGAAGGTCACTAGAAAGAAAATTTTAAAGCCTCCTGTTAGGCCATCATCTACACGACATAGCCCTGAATTTTCCAATGCGTAGCTCTTTGCAAAAGAGAGATATTGGCAAGGAAAAGCTGTCTTGTACCATTGCATTTTTCTCCCAAACGAAGGACACTAGAAGAAAATTTTAAAGCCTCCTGTTAGGCCATCATCTACACGACATAGCCCTGAATTTTCCAATGCGCAGCTCTTTGCAAAAGAGAGATATTGGCAAGGAAAAGCTGTCTTGTACCTTTGCATTTTTCTCCCAAACGAAGGACACTAGAATTAAAATTTTAAAGCCTCCTGTTAGGCCATCATCTACACGACATAGCCCTCAATTTTCCAATGCGTAGCTCTTTGCAAAAGAGAGATATTGGCAAGGAAAAGCTGTCTTGTACCATTGCATTTTTCTCCCAAACGAAGGACACTAGAAAGAAAATTTTAAAGCCTCCTGTTAGGCCATCATCTACACGACATAGCCCTGAATTTTCCAATGCGCAGCTCTTTGCAAAAGAGAGATATTGGCAAGGAAAAGCTGTCTTGTACCTTTGCATTTTTCTCCCAAACGAAGGACACTAGAAAGAAAATTTTAAAGCCTCCTGTTAGGCCATCATCTACACGAAATAGCCCTGAATTTTCCAATGCGTAGCTCTTTGCAAAAGAGAGATATTGGCAAGGAAAAGCTGTCTTGTACCATTGCATATTTCTCCCAAACGAAGGACACTAGAATTAAAATTTTAAAGCCTCCTGTTAGGCCATCATCTACACGACATAGCCCTGAATTTTCCAATGCGCAGCTCTTTGCAAAAGAGAGATATTGGCAAGGAAAAGCTGTCTTGTACCATTGCATTTTTCTCCCAAACGAAGGTCACTAGAAAGAAAATTTTAAAGCCTCCTGTTAGGCCATCATCTACACGACATAGCCCTGAATTTTCCAATGCGTAGCTCTTTGCAAAAGAGAGATATTGGCAAGGAAAAGCTGTCTTGTACCATTGCATTTTTCTCCCAAACGAAGGTCACTAGAAAGAAAATTTTAAAGCCTCCTGTTAGGCCATCATCTACACGACATAGCCCGGAATTTTCCAATGCGTAGCTCTTTGCAAAAGAGAGATATTGGCAAGGAAAAGCTGTCTTGTACCATTGCATTTTTCTCCCAAACGAAGGACACTAGAAAGAAAATTTTAAAGCCTCCTGTTAGGCCATCATCTACAAGACATAGCCCTGAATTTCCCAATGCGCAGCTCTTTGCAAAAGAGAGATATTGGCAAGGAAAAGCTGTCTTGTACCTTTGCATTTTTCTCCCAAACGAAGGACACTAGAAAGAAAATTTTAAAGCCTCCTGTTAGGCCATCATCTACACGAAATAGCCCTGATTTCTCCAATGCGCAGCTCTTTGCAAAAGAGAGATATTGGCAAGGAAAAGCTGTCTTGTACCATTGCATTTTTCTCCCAAACGAAGGACACTAGAAAGAAAATTTTAAAGCCCCCTGTTAGGCCATCATCTACACGACATAGCCCTGAATTTTCCAATGCGCAGCTCTTTGCAAAAGAGAGATATTGGCAAGGAAAAGCTGTCTTGTACCTTTGCATTTTTCTCCCAAACGAAGGTCACTAGAAAGAAAATTTTAAAGCCTCCTGTTAGGCCATCATCTACACGACATAGCCCTGAATTTTCCAATGCGTAGCTCTTTGCAAAAGAGAGATATTGGCAAGGAAAAGCTGTCTTGTACCATTGCATTTTTCTCCCAAACGAAGGACACTAGAAGAAAATTTTAAAGCCTCCTGTTAGGCCATCATCTACACGACATAGCCCTGAATTTTCCAATGCGCAGCTCTTTGCAAAAGAGAGATATTGGCAAGGAAAAGCTGTCTTGTACCTTTGCATTTTTCTCCCAAACGAAGGACACTAGAATTAAAATTTTAAAGCCTCCTGTTAGGCCATCATCTACACGACATAGCCCTGAATTTTCCAATGCGTAGCTCTTTGCAAAAGAGAGATATTGGCAAGGAAAAGCTGTCTTGTACCATTGCATTTTTCTCCCAAACGAAGGACACTAGAAAGAAAATTTTAAAGCCTCCTGTTAGGCCATTATCTACACGACATAGCCCTAAATTTTCCAATGCGCAGCTCTTTGCAAAAGAGAGATATTGGCAAGGAAAAGCTGTCTTGTACCTTTGCATTTTTCTCCCAAACGAAGGACACTAGAAAGAAAATTTTAAAGCCTCCTGTTAGGCCATCATCTACACGACATAGCCCTGAATTTTCCAATGCGTAGCTCTTTGCAAAAGAGAGATATTGGCAAGGAAAAGCTGTCTTGTACCTTTGCATTTTTCTCCCAAACGAAGGACACTAGAATTACAATTTTAAAGCCTCCTGTTAGGCCATCATCTACACGACATAGCCCTGAATTTTCCAATGCGCAGCTCTTTGCAAAAGAGAGATATTGGCAAGGAAAAGCTGTCTTGTACCATTGCATTTTTCTCCCAAACGAAGGACACTAGAAAGAAAATTTTAAAGCCTCCTGTTAGACCATCATCTACACGGCATAGCCATGAATTTTCCAATGCGCAGCTCTTTGCAAAAGAGAGATATTGGCAAGGAAAAGCTGTCTTGTACCTTTGCATTTTTCTCCCAAACGAAGGACACTAGAATTAAAATTTTAAAGCCTCCTGTTAGGCCATCATCTACACGATATAGCCCTGAATTTTCCAATGCGCAGCTCTTTGCAAACGAGAGATATTGGCAAGGAAAAGCTGTCTTATACCTTTGCATTTTTCTCCCAAACGAAGGACACTAGAAAGAAAATTTTAAAGCCTCCTGTTAGGCCATCATCTACACGACATAGCCCTGAATTTTCCAATGCGCAGCTCTTTGCAAAAGAGAGATATTGGCAAGGAAAAGCTGTATTGTACCATTGCATTTTTCTCCCAAACGAAGGACACTAGAAAGAAAATTTTAAAGCCTCCTGTTAGACCATCATCTACACGACATAGCCCTGAATTTTCCAATGCGCAGCTCTTTGCAAAAGAGAGATATTGGCAAGGAAAAGCTGTCTTGTACCATTGCATTTTTTTCCCAAACGAAGGACACTAGAAAGAAAATTTTAAAGCCTCCTGTTAGACCATCATCTACACGACATAGCCCTGAATTTTCCAATGCGCAGCTCTTTGCAAAAGAGAGATATTGGCAAGGAAAAGCTGTCTTGTACCATTGCATTTTTCTCCCAAACGAAGGACACTAGAAAGAAAATTTTAAAGCCTCCTGTTAGACCATCATCTACACGACATAGCCCTGAATTTTCCAATGCGTAGCTCTTTGCAAAAGAGAGATATTGGCAAGGAAAAGCTGTCTTGTACCTTTGCATTTTTCTCCCAAACGAAGGACACTAGAAAGAAAATTTTAAAGCCTCCTGTTAGGCCATCATCTACACGACATAGCCCTGAATTTTCCAATGCGCAGCTCTTTGCAAAAGAGAGATATTGGCAAGGAAAAGCTGTCTTGTACCATTGCATTTTTCTCCCAAACGAAGGACACTAGAAAGAAAATTTTAAAGCCTCCTGTTAGACCATCATCTACACGACATAGCCCTGAATTTTCCAATGCGCAGCTCTTTGCAAAAGAGAGATATTGGCAAGGAAAAGCTGTCTTGTACCTTTGCATTTTTCTCCCAAACGAAGGTCACTAGAAAGAAAATTTTAAAGCCTCCTGTTAGGCCATCATCTACACGACATAGCCCTGAATTTTCCAATGCGTAGCTCTTTGCAAAAGAGAGAAATTGGCAAGGAAAAGCTGTCTTGTACCTTTGCATTTTTCTCCCAAACGAAGGACACTAGAATTACAATTTTAAAGCCTCCTGTTAGGCCATCATCTACACGACATAGCCCTGAATTTTCCAATGCGCAGCTCTTTGCAAAAGAGAGATATTGGCAAGGAAAAGCTGTCTTGTACCATTGCATTTTTCTCCCAAACGAAGGACACTAGAAAGAAAATTTTAAAGCCTCCTGTTAGACCATCATCTACACGGCATAGCCATGAATTTTCCAATGCGCAGCTCTTTGCAAAAGAGAGATATTGGCAAGGAAAAGCTGTCTTGTACCTTTGCATTTTTCTCCCAAACGAAGGACACTAGAATTAAAATTTTAAAGCCTCCTGTTAGGCCATCATCTACACGATATAGCCCTGAATTTTCCAATGCGCAGCTCTTTGCAAACGAGAGATATTGGCAAGGAAAAGCTGTCTTATACCTTTGCATTTTTCTCCCAAACGAAGGACACTAGAAAGAAAATTTTAAAGCCTCCTGTTAGGCCATCATCTACACGACATAGCCCTGAATTTTCCAATGCGCAGCTCTTTGCAAAAGAGAGATATTGGCAAGGAAAAGCTGTATTGTACCATTGCATTTTTCTCCCAAACGAAGGACACTAGAAAGAAAATTTTAAAGCCTCCTGTTAGACCATCATCTACACGACATAGCCCTGAATTTTCCAATGCGCAGCTCTTTGCAAAAGAGAGATATTGGCAAGGAAAAGCTGTCTTGTACCATTGCATTTTTTTCCCAAACGAAGGACACTAGAAAGAAAATTTTAAAGCCTCCTGTTAGACCATCATCTACACGACATAGCCCTGAATTTTCCAATGCGCAGCTCTTTGCAAAAGAGAGATATTGGCAAGGAAAAGCTGTCTTGTACCATTGCATTTTTCTCCCAAACGAAGGACACTAGAAAGAAAATTTTAAAGCCTCCTGTTAGACCATCATCTACACGACATAGCCCTGAATTTTCCAATGCGTAGCTCTTTGCAAAAGAGAGATATTGGCAAGGAAAAGCTGTCTTGTACCTTTGCATTTTTCTCCCAAACGAAGGACACTAGAAAGAAAATTTTAAAGCCTCCTGTTAGGCCATCATCTACACGACATAGCCCTGAATTTTCCAATGCGCAGCTCTTTGCAAAAGAGAGATATTGGCAAGGAAAAGCTGTCTTGTACCATTGCATTTTTCTCCCAAACGAAGGACACTAGAAAGAAAATTTTAAAGCCTCCTGTTAGACCATCATCTACACGGCATAGCCATGAATTTTCCAATGCGCAGCTCTTTGCAAAAGAGAGATATTGGCAAGGAAAAGCTGTATTGTACCATTGCATTTTTCTCCCAAACGAAGGACACTAGAAAGAAAATTTTAAAGCCTCCTGTTAGACCATCATCTACACGACATAGCCCTGAATTTTCCAATGCGCAGCTCTTTGCAAAAGAGAGATATTGGCAAGGAAAAGCTGTCTTGTACCATTGCATTTTTTTCCCAAACGAAGGACACTAGAAATAAAATTTTAAAGCCTCCTGTTAGGCCATCATCTACACGACATAGCCCTGAATTTTCCAATGCGCAGCTCTTTGCAAAAGAGAGATATTGGCAAGGAAAAGCTGTCTTGTACCATTGCATTTTTCTCCCAAACGAAGGACACTAGAAAGAAAATTTTAAAGCCTCCTGTTAGACCATCATCTACACGACATAGCCCTGAATTTTCCAATGCGCAGCTCTTTGCAAAAGAGAGATATTGGCAAGGAAAAGCTGTCTTGTACCATTGCATTTTTTTCCCAAACGAAGGACACTAGAAATAAAATTTTAAAGCCTCCTGTTAGGCCATCATCTACACGACATAGCCCTGAATTTTCCAATGCGCAGCTCTTTGCAAAAGAGAGATATTGGCAAGGAAAAGCTGTCTTGTACCATTGCATTTTTCTCCCAAACGAAGGACACTAGAAATAAAATTTTAAAGCCTCCTGTTAGACCAACATCTACACGGCATAGCCATGAATTTTCCAATGCGCAGCTCTTTGCAAAAGAGAGATATTGGCAAGGAAAAGCTGTCTTGTACCTTTGCATTTTTCTCCCAAACGAAGGTCACTAGAAAGAAAATTTTAAAGCCTCCTGTTAGGCCATCATCTACACGACATAGCCCTGAATTTTCCAATGCGCAGCTCTTTGCAAAAGAGAGATATTGGCAAGGAAAAGCTGTCTTGTACCATTGCATTTTTCTCCCAAACGAAGGACACTAGAAAGAAAATTTTAAAGCCTCCTGTTAGGCCATCATCTACACGACATAGCCCTGAATTTTCCAATGCGCAGCTCTTTGCAAAAGAGAGATATTGGCAAGGAAAAGCTGTCTTGTACCATTGCATTTTTCTCCCAAACGAAGGACACTAGAAAGAAAATTTTAAAGCCTCCTGTTAGACCATCATCTACACGGCATAGCCATGAATTTTCCAATGCGCAGCTCTTTGTAAAAGAGAGATATTGGCAAGGAAAAGCTGTCTTGTACCTTTGCATTTTTCTCCCAAACGAAGGACACTAGAATTAAAATTTTAAAGCCTCCTGTTAGGCCATCATCTACACGATATAGCCCTGAATTTTCCAATGCGCAGCTCTTTGCAAAATAGAGATATTGGCAAGGAAAAGCTGTCTTGTACCATTGCATTTTTCTCCCAAACGAAGGACACTAGAATGAAAATTTTAAAGCCTCCTGTTAGACCATCATCTACACGGCATAGCCATGAATTTTCCAATGCGCAGCTCTTTGCAAAAGAGAGATATTGGCAAGGAAAAGCTAACTTGTACCTTTGCATTTTTCTCCCAAACGAAGGACACTAGAAAGAAAATTTTAAAGCCTCCTGTTAGGCCATCATCTACACGACATAGCCCTGAATTTTCCAATGCGCAGCTCTTTGCAAAAGAGAGATATTGGCAAGGAAAAGCTGTCTTGTACCATTGCATTTTTCTCCCAAACGAAGGACACTCGAAAGAAAATTTTAAAGCCTCCTGTTAGACCATCATCTACACGGCATAGCCATGAATTTTCCAATGCGCAGCTCTTTGCAAAAGAGAGATATTGGCAAGGAAAAGCTGTCTTGTACCTTTGCATTTTTCTCCCAAACGAAGGACACTAGAAAGAAAATTTTAAAGCCTCCTGTTAGGCCATCATCTACACGACATAGCCCTGAATTTTCCAATGCGCAGCTCTTTGCAAAAGAGAGATATTGGCAAGGAAAAGCTGTCTTGTACCTTTGCATTTTTCTCCCAAACGAAGGACACTAGAATTAAAATTTTAAAGCCTCCTGTTAGGCCATCATCTACACGACATAGCCCTGAATTTTCCAATGCGCAGCTCTTTGCAAAAGAGAGATATTGGCAAGGAAAAGCTGTCTTGTACCTTTGCATTTTTCTCCCAAACGAAGGTCACTAGAAAGAAAATTTTAAAGCCTCCTGTTAGGCTATCATCTACACGACATAGCCCTGAATTTTCCAATGCGTAGCTCTTTGCAAAAGAGAGATATTTGCAAGGAAAAGCTGTCTTGTACCTTTGCATTTTTCTCCCAAACGAAGGACACTAGAAAGAAAATTTTAAAGCCTCCGGTTAGGCCATCATCTACACGACATAGCCCTGAATTTTCCAATGCGCAGCTCTTTGCAAAAGAGAGATATTGGCAAGGAAAAGCTGTCTTGTACCATTGCATTTTTCTCCCAAACGAAGGACACTTGAAAGAAAATTTTAAAGCCTCCTGTTAGACCATCATCTACACGGCATAGCCATGAATTTTCCAATGCGCAGCTCTTTGCAAAAGAGAGATATTGGCAAGGAAAAGCTGTCTTGTACCATTGCATTTTTCTCCCAAACGAAGGACACTAGAAAGAAAATTTTAAAGCCTCCTGTTAGGCCATCATCTACACGACATAGCCCTGAATTTTCCAATGCGCAGCTCTTTGCAAAAGAGAGATATTGGCAAGGAAAAGCTGTCTTGTACCATTGCATTTTTCTCCCAAACGAAGGACACTAGAAAGAAAATTTTAAAGCCTCCTGTTAGACCATCATCTACACGACATAGCCCTGAATTTTCCAATGCGCAGCTCTTTGCAAAAGAGAGATATTGGCAAGGAAAAGCTGTCTTGTACCATTGCATTTTTCTCCCAAACGAAGGACACTAGAAGAAAATTTTAAAGCCTCCTGTTAGGCCATTATCTACACGACATAGCCCTGAATTTTCCAATGCGCAGCTCTTTGCAAAAGAGAGATATAGGCAAGGAAAAGCTGTCTTGTACCTTTGCATTTTTCTCCCAAACGAAGGACACTAGAATTAAAATTTTAAAGCCTCCTGTTAGGCCATCATCTACACGACATAGCCCTGAATTTTCCAATGCGCAGCTCTTTGCAAAAGAGAGATATTGGCAAGGAAAAGCTGTCTTGTACCATTGCATTTTTCTCCCAAACGAAGGACACTAGAAGAAAATTTTAAAGCCTCCTGTTAGGTCATCATCTACACGACATAGCCCTGAATTTTCCAATGCGCAGCTCTTTGCAAAAGAGAGATATTGGCAAGGAAAAGCTGTCTTGTACCTTTGCATTTTTCTCCCAAACGAAGGACACTAGAATTAAAATTTTAAAGCCTCCTGTTAGGCCATCATCAACACGACATAGCCCTGAATTTTCCAATGCGTAGCTCTTTGCAAAAGAGAGATATTGGCAAGGAAAAGCTGTCTTGTACCATTGCATTTTTCTCCCAAACGAAGGACACTAGAAAGAAAATTTTAAAGCCTTCTGTTAGGCCATCATCTACACGACATAGCCCTGAATTTTCCAATGCGCAGCTCTTTGCAAAAGAGAGATATTGGCAAGGAAAAGCTGTCTTGTACCTTTGCATTTTTCTCCCAAACGAAGGACACTAGAAAGAAAATTTTAAAGCCTCCTGTTAGGCCATCATCTACACGAAATAGCCCTGATTTTTCCAATGCGCAGCTCTTTGCAAAAGAGAGATATTGGCAAGGAAAAGCTGTCTTGTACCATTGCATTTTTCTCCCAAACGAAGGACACTAGAAAGAAAATTTTAAAGCCTCCTGTTAGGCCATCATCTACACGACATAGCCCTGAATTTTCCAATGCGCAGCTCTTTGCAAAAGAGAGATATTGGCAAGGAAAAGCTGTCTTGTACCTTTGCATTTTTCTCCCAAACGAAGGACACTAGAATTAAAATTTTAAAGCCTCCTGTTAGGGCATCATCTACACGACATAGCCCTGAATTTTCCAATGCGTAGCTCTTTGCAAAAGAGAGATATTGGCAAGGAAAAGCTGTCTTGTACCATTGCATTTTTCTCCCAAACGAAGGACACTAGAAAGAAAATTTTAAAGCCTCCTGTTAGGCCATCATCTACAAGACATAGCCCTGAATTTTCCAATGCGCAGCTCTTTGCAAAAGAGAGATATTGGCAAGGAAAAGCTGTCTTGTACCTTTGCATTTTTCTCCCAAACGAAGGACACTAGAAAGAAAATTTTAAAGCCTCCTGTTAGGCCATCATCTACACGAAATAGCCCTGATTTCTCCAATGCGCAGCTCTTTGCAAAAGAGAGATATTGGCAAGGAAAAGCTGTCTTGTACCATTGCATTTTTCTCCCAAACGAAGGACACTAGAAAGAAAATTTTAAAGCCTCCTGTTAGGCCATCATCTACACGACATAGCCCTGAATTTTCCAATGCGCAGCTCTTTGCAAAAGAGAGATATTGGCAAGGAAAAGCTGTCTTGTACCTTTGCATTTTTCTCCCAAACGAAGGTCACTAGAAAGAAAATTTTAAAGCCTCCTGTTAGGCCATCATCTACACGACATAGCCCTGAATTTTCCAATGCGTAGCTCTTTGCAAAAGAGAGATATTGGCAAGGAAAAGCTGTCTTGTACCATTGCATTTTTCTCCCAAACGAAGGACACTAGAAGAAAATTTTAAAGCCTCCTGTTAGGCCATCATCTACACGACATAGCCCTGAATTTTCCAATGCGCAGCTCTTTGCAAAAGAGAGATATTGGCAAGGAAAAGCTGTCTTGTACCTTTGCATTTTTCTCCCAAACGAAGGACACTAGAATTAAAATTTTAAAGCCTCCTGTTAGGCCATCATCTACACGACATAGCCCTCAATTTTCCAATGCGTAGCTCTTTGCAAAAGAGAGATATTGGCAAGGAAAAGCTGTCTTGTACCATTGCATTTTTCTCCCAAACGAAGGACACTAGAAAGAAAATTTTAAAGCCTCCTGTTAGGCCATCATCTACACGACATAGCCCTGAATTTTCCAATGCGCAGCTCTTTGCAAAAGAGAGATATTGGCAAGGAAAAGCTGTCTTGTACCTTTGCATTTTTCTCCCAAACGAAGGACACTAGAAAGAAAATTTTAAAGCCTCCTGTTAGGCCATCATCTACACGAAATAGCCCTGAATTTTCCAATGCGTAGCTCTTTGCAAAAGAGAGATATTGGCAAGGAAAAGCTGTCTTGTACCATTGCATATTTCTCCCAAACGAAGGACACTAGAATTAAAATTTTAAAGCCTCCTGTTAGACCATCATCTACACGACATAGCCCTGAATTTTCCAATGCGCAGCTCTTTGCAAAAGAGAGATATTGGCAAGGAAAAGCTGTCTTGTACCATTGCATTTTTCTCCCAAACGAAGGTCACTAGAAAGAAAATTTTAAAGCCTCCTGTTAGGCCATCATCTACACGACATAGCCCTGAATTTTCCAATGCGTAGCTCTTTGCAAAAGAGAGATATTGGCAAGGAAAAGCTGTCTTGTACCATTGCATTTTTCTCCCAAACGAAGGTCACTAGAAAGAAAATTTTAAAGCCTCCTGTTAGGCCATCATCTACACGACATAGCCCGGAATTTTCCAATGCGTAGCTCTTTGCAAAAGAGAGATATTGGCAAGGAAAAGCTGTCTTGTACCATTGCATTTTTCTCCCAAACGAAGGACACTAGAAAGAAAATTTTAAAGCCTCCTGTTAGGCCATCATCTACAAGACATAGCCCTGAATTTCCCAATGCGCAGCTCTTTGCAAAAGAGAGATATTGGCAAGGAAAAGCTGTCTTGTACCTTTGCATTTTTCTCCCAAACGAAGGACACTAGAAAGAAAATTTTAAAGCCTCCTGTTAGGCCATCATCTACACGAAATAGCCCTGATTTCTCCAATGCGCAGCTCTTTGCAAAAGAGAGATATTGGCAAGGAAAAGCTGTCTTGTACCATTGCATTTTTCTCCCAAACGAAGGACACTAGAAAGAAAATTTTAAAGCCCCCTGTTAGGCCATCATCTACACGACATAGCCCTGAATTTTCCAATGCGCAGCTCTTTGCAAAAGAGAGATATTGGCAAGGAAAAGCTGTCTTGTACCTTTGCATTTTTCTCCCAAACGAAGGTCACTAGAAAGAAAATTTTAAAGCCTCCTGTTAGGCCATCATCTACACGACATAGCCCTGAATTTTCCAATGCGTAGCTCTTTGCAAAAGAGAGATATTGGCAAGGAAAAGCTGTCTTGTACCATTGCATTTTTCTCCCAAACGAAGGACACTAGAAGAAAATTTTAAAGCCTCCTGTTAGGCCATCATCTACACGACATAGCCCTGAATTTTCCAATGCGCAGCTCTTTGCAAAAGAGAGATATTGGCAAGGAAAAGCTGTCTTGTACCTTTGCATTTTTCTCCCAAACGAAGGACACTAGAATTAAAATTTTAAAGCCTCCTGTTAGGCCATCATCTACACGACATAGCCCTGAATTTTCCAATGCGTAGCTCTTTGCAAAAGAGAGATATTGGCAAGGAAAAGCTGTCTTGTACCATTGCATTTTTCTCCCAAACGAAGGACACTAGAAAGAAAATTTTAAAGCCTCCTGTTAGGCCATTATCTACACGACATAGCCCTAAATTTTCCAATGCGCAGCTCTTTGCAAAAGAGAGATATTGGCAAGGAAAAGCTGTCTTGTACCTTTGCATTTTTCTCCCAAACGAAGGACACTAGAAAGAAAATTTTAAAGCCTCCTGTTAGGCCATCATCTACACGAAATAGCCCTGAATTTTCCAATGCGTAGCTCTTTGCAAAAGAGAGATATTGGCAAGGAAAAGCTGTCTTGTACCATTGCATTTTTCTCCCAAACGAAGGACACTAGAAAGAAAATTTTAAAGCCTCCTGTTAGGCCATCATCTACACGACATAGCCCTGAATTTTCCAATGCGTAGCTCTTTGCAAAAGAGAGATATTGGCAAGGTAAAGCTGTCTTGTACCATTGCATATTTCTCCCAAACGAAGGACACTAGAATTAAAATTTTAAAGCCTCCTGTTAGGCCATCATCTACACGACATAGCCCTGAATTTTCCAATGCGCAGCTCTTTGCAAAAGAGAGATATTGGCAAGGAAAAGCTGTCTTGTACCATTGCATTTTTCTCCCAAACGAAGGTCACTAGAAAGAAAATTTTAAAGCCTCCTGTTAGGCCATCATCTACACGACATAGCCCTGAATTTTCCAATGCGTAGCTCTTTGCAAAAGAGAGATATTGGCAAGGAAAAGCTGTCTTGTACCATTGCATTTTTCTCCCAAACGAAGGTCACTAGAAAGAAAATTTTAAAGCCTCCTGTTAGGCCATCATCTACACGACATAGCCCGGAATTTTCCAATGCGTAGCTCTTTGCAAAAGAGAGATATTGGCAAGGAAAAGCTGTCTTGTACCTTTGCATTTTTCTCCCAAACGAAGGACACTAGAAAGAAAATTTTAAAGCCTCCTGTTAGGCCATCATCTACACGACATAGCCATGAATTTTCCAATGCGCAGCTCTTTGCAAAAGAGAGATATTGGCAAGGAAAAGCTAACTTGTACCTTTGCATTTTTCTCCCAAACGAAGGACACTAGAAAGAAAATTTTAAAGCCTCCTGTTAGGCCATCATCTACACGACATAGCCCTGAATTTTCCAATGCTTAGCTCTTTGCAAAAGAGAGATATTGGCAAGGAAAAGCTGTCTTGTACCATTGCATTTTTCTCCCAAACGAAGGACACTAGAAAGAAAATTTTAAAGCCTCCTGTTAGGCCATCATCTACACGACATAGCCCTGAATTTTCCAATGCGCAGCTCTTTGCAAAAGAGAGATATTGGCAAGGAAAAGCTGTCTTGTACCTTTGCATTTTTCTCCCAAACGAAGGACACTAGAAAGAAAATTTTAAAGCCTCCTGTTAGGCCATCATCTACACGACATAGCCATGAATTTTCCAATGCGCAGCTCTTTGCAAAAGAGAGATATTGGCAAGGAAAAGCTAACTTGTACCTTTGCATTTTTCTCCCAAACGAAGGACACTAGAAAGAAAATTTTAAAGCCTCCTGTTAGGCCATCATCTACACGACATAGCCCTGAATTTTCCAATGCGCAGCTCTTTGCAAAAGAGAGATATTGGCAAGGAAAAGCTGTCTTGTACCATTGCATTTTTCTCCCAAACGAAGGACACTAGAAAGAAAATTTTAAAGCCTCCTGTTAGACCATCATCTACACGACATAGCCCTGAATTTTCCAATGCGCAGCTCTTTGCAAAAGAGAGATATTGGCAAGGAAAAGCTGTCTTGTACCATTGCTTTTTTCTCCCAAACGAAGGACACTAGAAATAAAATTTTAAAGCCTCCTGTTAGACCAACATCTACACGGCATAGCCATGAATTTTCCAATGCGCAGCTCTTTGCAAAAGAGAGATATTGGCAAGGAAAAGCTGTCTTGTACCATTGCATTTTTCTCCCAAACGAAGGACACTAGAATTAAAATTTTAAAGCCTCCTGTTAGGCCATCATCTACACGATATAGCCCTGAATTTTCCAATGCGCAGCTCTTTGCAAACGAGAGATATTGGCAAGGAAAAGCTGTCTTATACCTTTGCATTTTTCTCCCAAACGAAGGACACTAGAAAGAAAATTTTAAAGCCTCCTGTTAGGCCATCATCTACACGACATAGCCCTGAATTTTCCAATGCGCAGCTCTTTGCAAAAGAGAGATATTGGCAAGGGAAAGCTGTCTTGTACCATTGCATTTTTCTCCCAAACGAAGGACACTAGAAAGAAAATTTTAAAGCCTCCTGTTAGACCATCATCTACACGACATAGCCCTGAATTTTCCAATGCGCAGCTCTTTGCAAAAGAGAGATATTGGCAAGGAAAAGCTGTCTTGTACCATTGCATTTTTCTCCCAAACGAAGGACACTAGAAAGAAAATTTTAAAGCCTCCTGTTAGGCCATCATCTACACGACATAGCCCTGAATTTTCCAATGCGCAGCTCTTTGCAAAAGAGAGATATTGGCAAGGAAAAGCTGTCTTGTACCATTGCATTTTTCTCCCAAACGAAGGTCACTAGAAAGAAAATTTTAAAGCCTCCTGTTAGGCCATCATCTACACGACATAGCCCTGAATTTTCCAATGCGTAGCTCTTTGCAAAAGAGAGATATTGGCAAGGAAAAGCTGTCTTGTACCATTGCATTTTTCTCCCAAACGAAGGTCACTAGAAAGAAAATTTTAAAGCCTCCTGTTAGGCCATCATCTACACGACATAGCCCTGAATTTTCCAAAGCGTAGCTCTTTGCAAAAGAGAGATATTGGCAAGGAAAAGCTGTCTTGTACCTTTGCATTTTTCTCCCAAACGAAGGACACTAGAAAGAAAATTTTAAAGCCTCCTGTTAGACCATCATCTACACGGCATAGCCATGAATTTTCCAATGCGCAGCTCTTTGCAAAAGAGAGATATTGGCAAGGAAAAGCTGTCTTGTACCTCTGCATTTTTCTCCCAAACGAAGGACACTAGAATTAAAATTTTAAAGCCTCATGTTAGGCCATCATCTACACGATATAGCCCTGAATTTTCCAATGCGCAGCTCTTTGCAAAAGAGAGATATTGGCAAGGAAAAGCTGTCTTGTACCTCTGCATTTTTCTCCCAAACGAAGGTCACTAGAAAGAAAATTTTAAAGCCTCCAGTTAAGCCATCATCTACACGACATAGCCCTGAATTTTCCAATGCGCAGCTCTTTGCAAAAGAGAGATATTGGCAAGGAAAAGCTGTCTTGTACCTTTGCATTTTTCTCCCAAACGAAGGTCACTAGAAAGAAAATTTTAAAGCCTCCTGTTAGGCCATCATCTACACGACATAGCCCTGAATTTTCCAATGCGTAGCTCTTTGCAAAAGAGAGATATTGGCATGGTAAAGCTGTCTTGTACCATTGCATATTTCTCCCAAACGAAGGACACTAGAATTAAAATTTTAAAGCCTCCTGTTAGGCCATCATCTACACGACATAGCCCTGAATTTTCCAATGCGCAGCTCTTTGCAAAAGAGAGATATTGGCAAGGAAAAGCTGTCTTGTACCATTGCATTTTTCTCCCAAACGAAGGTCACTAGAAAGAAAATTTTAAAGCCTCCTGTTAGGCCATCATCTACACGACATAGCCCTGAATATTCCAATGCGTAGCTCTTTGCAAAAGAGAGATATTGGCAAGGAAAAGCTGTCTTGTACCATTGCATTTTTCTCCCAAACGAAGGACACTAGAAAGAAAATTTTAAAGCCTCCTGTTAGGCCATCATCTACACGACATAGCCCTGAATTTTCCAATGCGTAGCTCTTTGCAAAAGAGAGATATTGGCAAGGAAAAGCTGTCTTGTACCTTTGCATTTTTCTCCCAAACGAAGGACACTAGAAAGAAAATTGTAAAGCCTCCTGTTAGGCCATCATCTACACGAAATAGCCCTGAATTTTCCAATACGCAGCTCTTTGCAAAAGAGAGATATTGGCAAGGAAAAGCTGTCTTGTACCATTGCATTTTTCTCCCAAACGAAGGACACTAGAAAGAAAATTTTAAAGCCTCCTGTTAGGCCATCATCTACACGACATAGCCCTGAATTTTCCAATGCGCAGCTCTTTGCAAAAGAGAGATATTGGCAAGGAAAAGCTGTCTTGTACCATTGCATTTTTCTCCCAAACGAAGGACACTAGAAAGAAAATTTTAAAGCCTCCTGTTAGGCCATCATCTACACGACATAGCCCTGAATTTTCCAATGCGTAGCTCTTTGCAAAAGAGAGATATTGGCAAGGAAAAGCTGTCTTGTACCATTGCATTTTTCTCCCAAACGAAGGACACTAGAAGAAAATTTTAAAGCCTCCTGTTAGGCCATCATCTACACGACATAGCCCTGAATTTTCCAATGCGCAGCTCTTTGCAAAAGAGAGATATTGGCAAGGAAAAGCTGTCTTGTACCTTTGCATTTTTCTCCCAAACGAAGGACACTAGAATTAAAATTTTAAAGCCTCCTGTTAGGCCATCATCTACACGACATAGCCCTGAATTTTCCAATGCGTAGCTCTTTGCAAAAGAGAGATATTGGCAAGGAAAAGCTGTCTTGTACCATTGCATTTTTCTCCCAAACGAAGGACACTAGAAAGAAAATTTTTAAGCCTCCTGTTAGGCCATCATCTACACGACATAGCCCTGAATTTTCCAATGCGCAGCTCTTTGCAAAAGAGAGATATTGGCAAGGAAAAGCTGTCTTGTACCTTTGCATTTTTCTCCCAAACGAAGGACACTAGAAAGAAAATTTTAAAGCCTCCTGTTAGGCCATCATCTACACGAAATAGCCCTGATTTTTCCAATGCGCAGCTCTTTGCAAAAGAGAGATATTGGCAAGGAAAAGCTGTCTTGTACCATTGCATTTTTCTCCCAAACGAAGGACACTAGAAAGAAAATTTTAAAGCCTCCTGTTAGGCCATCATCTACACGACATAGCCCTGAATTTTCCAATGCGTAGCTCTTTGCAAAAGAGAGATATTGGCAAGGAAAAGCTGTCTTGTACCATTGCATTTTTCTCCCAAACGAAGGACACTAGAAGAAAATTTTAAAGCCTCCTGTTAGGCCATCATCTACACGACATAGCCCTGAATTTTCCAATGCGCAGCTCTTTGCAAAAGAGAGATATTGGCAAGGAAAAGCTGTCTTGTACCTTTGCATTTTTCTCCCAAACGAAGGACACTAGAATTAAAATTTTAAAGCCTCCTGTTAGGCCATCATCTACACGACATAGCCCTGAATTTTCCAATGCGTAGCTCTTTGCAAAAGAGAGATATTGGCAAGGAAAAGCTGTCTTGTACCATTGCATTTTTCTCCCAAACGAAGGACACTAGAAAGAAAATTTTAAAGCCTCCTGTTAGGCCATCATCTACACGACATAGCCCTGAATTTTCCAATGCGCAGCTCTTTGCAAAAGAGAGATATTGGCAAGGAAAAGCTGTCTTGTACCTTTGCATTTTTCTCCCAAACGAAGGACACTAGAAAGAAAATTTTAAAGCCTCCTGTTAGGCCATCATCTACACGAAATAGCCCTGAATTTTCCAATGCGTAGCTCTTTGCAAAAGAGAGATATTGGCAAGGAAAAGCTGTCTTGTACCATTGCATTTTTCTCCCAAACGAAGGACACTAGAAAGAAAATTTTAAAGCCTCCTGTTAGGCCATCATCTACACGACATAGCCCTGAATTTTCCAATGCGTAGCTCTTTGCAAAAGAGAGATATTGGCAAGGTAAAGCTGTCTTGTACCATTGCATATTTCTCCCAAACGAAGGACACTAGAATTAACATTTTAAAGCCTCCTGTTAGGCCATCATCTACACGACATAGCCCTGAATTTTCCAATGCGCAGCTCTTTGCAAAAGAGAGATATTGGCAAGGAAAAGCTGTCTTGTACCATTGCATTTTTCTCCCAAACGAAGGTCACTAGAAAGAAAATTTTAAAGCCTCCTGTTAGGCCATCATCTACACGACATAGCCCTGAATTTTCCAATGCGTAGCTCTTTGCAAAAGAGAGATATTGGCAAGGAAAAGCTGTCTTGTACCATTGCATTTTTCTCCCAAACGAAGGTCACTAGAAAGAAAATTTTAAAGCTTCCTGTTAGGCCATCATCTACACGACATAGCCCGGAATTTTCCAATGCGTAGCTCTTTGCAAAAGAGAGATATTGGCAAGGAAAAGCTGTCTTGTACCTTTGCATTTTTCTCCCAAACGAAGGACACTAGAAAGAAAATTTTAAAGCCTCCTGTTAGGCCATCATCTACACGAAATAGCCCTGAATTTTCCAATGCGCAGCTCTTTGCAAAAGAGAGATATTGGCAAGGAAAAGCTGTCTTGTACCATTGCATTTTTCTCCCAAACGAAGGACACTAGAAAGAAAATTTTAAAGCCTCCTGTTAGGCCATCATCTACACGACATAGCCCTGAATTTTCCAATGCGTAGCTCTTTGCAAAAGAGAGATATTGGCAAGGAAAAGCTGTCTTGTACCATTGCATTTTTCTCCCAAACGAAGGACACTAGAAAGAAAATTTTAAAGCCTCCTGTTAGGCCATCATCTACACGACATAGCCCTGAATTTTCCAATGCGTAGCTCTTTGCAAAAGAGAGATATTGGCAAGGAAAAGCTGTCTTGTACCTTTGCATTTTTCTCCCAAACGAAGGACACTAGAATTAAAATTTTAAAGCCTCCTGTTAGGCCATCATCTACACGACATAGCCCTGAATTTTCCAATGCGCAGCTCTTTGCAAAAGAGAGATATTGGCAAGGAAAAGCTGTCTTGTACCTTTGCATTTTTCTCCCAAACGAAGGACACTAGAAAGAAAATTTTAAAGCCTCCTGTTAGGCCATCATCTACACGAAATAGCCCTGAATTTTCCAATGCGCAGCTCTTTGCAAAAGAGAGATATTGGCAAGGAAAAGCTGTCTTGTACCATTGCATTTTTCTCCCAAACGAAGGACACTAGAAAGAAAATTTTAATGCCTCCTGTTAGGCCATCATCTACACGACATAGCCATGAATTTTCCAATGCGCAGCTCTTTGCAAAAGAGAGATATTGGCAAGGAAAAGCTGTCTTGTACCTTTGCATTTTTCTCCCAAACGAAGGTCACTAGAAAGAAAATTTTAAAGCCTCCTGTTAGGCCATCATCTACACGACATAGCCCTGAATTTTCCAATGCGTAGCTCTTTGCAAAAGAGAGATATTGGCAAGGAAAAGCTGTCTTGTACCATTGCATTTTTCTCCCAAACGAAGGACACTAGAAAGAAAATTTTAAAGCCTCCTGTTAGACCATCATCTACACGGCATAGCCATGAATTTTCCAGTGCGCAGCTCTTTGCAAAAGAGAGATATTGGCAAGGAAAAGCTGTCTTGTACCTTTGCATTTTTCTCCCAAACGAAGGACACAAGAATTAAAATTTTAAAGCCTCATGTTAGGCCATCATCTACACGACATAGCCCTGAATTTTCCAATGCGCAGCTCTTTGCAAAAGAGAGATATTGGCAAGGAAAAGCTGTCTTGTACCTTTGCATTTTTCTCCCAAACGAAGGTCACTAGAAACAAAATTTTAAAGCCTCCTGTTAGGCTATCATCTACACGACATAGCCCTGAATTTTCCAATGCGCAGCTCTTTGCAAAAGAGAGATATTGGCAAGGAAAAGCTGTCTTGTACCATTGCATTTTTCTCCCAAACGAAGGACACTAGAAAGAAAATTTTAAAGCCTCCTGTTAGACCATCATCTACAAGGCATAGCCATGAATTTTCCAATGCGCAGCTCTTTGCAAAAGAGAGATATTGGCAAGGAAAAGCTGTCTTGTACCTTTGCATTTTTCTCCCAAACGAAGGACACTAGAATTAAAATTTTAAAGCCTCATGTTAGGCCATCATCTACACGATATAGCCCTGAATTTTCCAATGCGCAGCTCTTTGCAAAAGAGAGATATTGGCAAGGAAAAGCTGTCTTGTACCATTGCATTTTTCTCCCAAACGAAGGACACTAGAAGAAAATTTTAAAGCCTCCTGTTAGGCCATCATCTACACGACATAGCCCTGAATTTTCCAATGCGCAGCTCTTTGCAAAAGAGAGATATTGGCAAGGAAAAGCTGTCTTGTACCATTGCATTTTTCTCCCAAACGAAGGACACTAGAAAGAAAATTTTAATGCCTCCTGTTAGGCCATCATCTACACGACATAGCCATGAATTTTCCAATGCGCAGCTCTTTGCAAAAGAGAGATATTGGCAAGGAAAAGCTGTCTTGTACCTTTGCATTTTTCTCCCAAACGAAGGTCACTAGAAAGAAAATTTTAAAGCCTCCTGTTAGGCCATCATCTACACGACATAGCCCTGAATTTTCCAATGCGTAGCTCTTTGCAAAAGAGAGATATTGGCAAGGAAAAGCTGTCTTGTACCATTGCATTTTTCTCCCAAACGAAGGACACTAGAAAGAAAATTTTAAAGCCTCCTGTTAGACCATCATCTACACGGCATAGCCATGAATTTTCCAGTGCGCAGCTCTTTGCAAAAGAGAGATATTGGCAAGGAAAAGCTGTCTTGTACCTTTGCATTTTTCTCCCAAACGAAGGACACAAGAATTAAAATTTTAAAGCCTCATGTTAGGCCATCATCTACACGACATAGCCCTGAATTTTCCAATGCGCAGCTCTTTGCAAAAGAGAGATATTGGCAAGGAAAAGCTGTCTTGTACCTTTGCATTTTTCTCCCAAACGAAGGTCACTAGAAAGAAAATTTTAAAGCCTCCTGTTAGGCTATCATCTACACGACATAGCCCTGAATTTTCCAATGCGCAGCTCTTTGCAAAAGAGAGATATTGGCAAGGAAAAGCTGTCTTGTACCATTGCATTTTTCTCCCAAACGAAGGACACTAGAAAGAAAATTTTAAAGCCTCCTGTTAGACCATCATCTACAAGGCATAGCCATGAATTTTCCAATGCGCAGCTCTTTGCAAAAGAGAGATATTGGCAAGGAAAAGCTGTCTTGTACCTTTGCATTTTTCTCCCAAACGAAGGACACTAGAATTAAAATTTTAAAGCCTCATGTTAGGCCATCATCTACACGAAATAGCCCTGAATTTTCCAATGCGCAGCTCTTTGCAAAAGAGAGATATTGGCAAGGAAAAGCTGTCTTGTACCATTGCATTTTTCTCCCAAACGAAGGACACTAGAAAGAAAATTTTAAAGCCTCCTGTTAGGCCATCATCTACACGACATAGCCCTGAATTTTCCAATGCGTAGCTCTTTGCAAAAGAGAGATATTGGCAAGGAAAAGCTGTCTTGTACCATTGCATTTTTCTCCCAAACGAAGGACACTAGAAAGAAAATTTTAAAGCCTCCTGTTAGGCCATCATCTACACGACATAGCCCTGAATTTTCCAATGCGTAGCTCTTTGCAAAAGAGAGATATTGGCAAGGAAAAGCTGTCTTGTACCTTTGCATTTTTCTCCCAAACGAAGGACACTAGAATTAAAATTTTAAAGCCTCCTGTTAGGCCATCATCTACACGACATAGCCCTGAATTTTCCAATGCGCAGCTCTTTGCAAAAGAGAGATATTGGCAAGGAAAAGCTGTCTTGTACCTTTGCATTTTTCTCCCAAACGAAGGACACTAGAAAGAAAATTTTAAAGCCTCCTGTTAGGCCATCATCTACACGAAATAGCCCTGAATTTTCCAATGCGCAGCTCTTTGCAAAAGAGAGATATTGGCAAGGAAAAGCTGTCTTGTACCATTGCATTTTTCTCCCAAACGAAGGACACTAGAAAGAAAATTTTAATGCCTCCTGTTAGGCCATCATCTACACGACATAGCCATGAATTTTCCAATGCGCAGCTCTTTGCAAAAGAGAGATATTGGCAAGGAAAAGCTGTCTTGTACCTTTGCATTTTTCTCCCAAACGAAGGTCACTAGAAAGAAAATTTTAAAGCCTCCTGTTAGGCCATCATCTACACGACATAGCCCTGAATTTTCCAATGCGTAGCTCTTTGCAAAAGAGAGATATTGGCAAGGAAAAGCTGTCTTGTACCATTGCATTTTTCTCCCAAACGAAGGACACTAGAAAGAAAATTTTAAAGCCTCCTGTTAGACCATCATCTACACGGCATAGCCATGAATTTTCCAGTGCGCAGCTCTTTGCAAAAGAGAGATATTGGCAAGGAAAAGCTGTCTTGTACCTTTGCATTTTTCTCCCAAACGAAGGACACAAGAATTAAAATTTTAAAGCCTCATGTTAGGCCATCATCTACACGACATAGCCCTGAATTTTCCAATGCGCAGCTCTTTGCAAAAGAGAGATATTGGCAAGGAAAAGCTGTCTTGTACCTTTGCATTTTTCTCCCAAACGAAGGTCACTAGAAAGAAAATTTTAAAGCCTCCTGTTAGGCTATCATCTACACGACATAGCCCTGAATTTTCCAATGCGCAGCTCTTTGCAAAAGAGAGATATTGGCAAGGAAAAGCTGTCTTGTACCATTGCATTTTTCTCCCAAACGAAGGACACTAGAAAGAAAATTTTAAAGCCTCCTGTTAGACCATCATCTACAAGGCATAGCCATGAATTTTCCAATGCGCAGCTCTTTGCAAAAGAGAGATATTGGCAAGGAAAAGCTGTCTTGTACCTTTGCATTTTTCTCCCAAACGAAGGACACTAGAATTAAAATTTTAAAGCCTCATGTTAGGCCATCATCTACACGATATAGCCCTGAATTTTCCAATGCGCAGCTCTTTGCAAAAGAGAGATATTGGCAAGGAAAAGCTGTCTTGTACCATTGCATTTTTCTCCCAAACGAAGGACACTAGAAGAAAATTTTAAAGCCTCCTGTTAGGCCATCATCTACACGACATAGCCCTGAATTTTCCAATGCGCAGCTCTTTGCAAAAGAGAGATATTGGCAAGGAAAAGCTGTCTTGTACCTTTGCATTTTTCTCCCAAACGAAGGACACTAGAATTAAAATGTTAAAGCCTCCTGTTAGGCCATCATCTACACGACATAGCCCTTAATTTTCCAATGCGTAGCTCTTTGCAAAAGAGAGATATTGGCAAGGAAAAGCTGTCTTGTACCATTGCATTTTTCTCCCAAACGAAGGACACTAGAAAGAAAATTTTAAAGCCTCCTGTTAGGCCATCATCTACACGACATAGCCCTGAATTTTCCAATGCGCAGCTCTTTGCAAAAGAGAGATATTGGCAAGGAAAAGCTGTCTTGTACCTTTGCATTTTTCTCCCAAACGAAGGACACTAGAAAGAAAATTTTAAAGCCTCCTGTTAGGCCATCATCTACACGAAATAGCCCTGAATTTTCCAATGCGCAGCTCTTTGCAAAAGAGAGATATTGGCAAGGAAAAGCTGTCTTGTACCATTGCATTTTTCTCCCAAACGAAGGACACTAGAAAGAAAATTTTAAAGCCTCCTGTTAGGCCATCATCTACACGACATAGCCCTGAATTTTTCAATGCGCAGCTCTTTGCAAAAGAGAGATATTGGCAAGGAAAAGCTGTCTTGTACCTTTGCATTTTTCTCCCAAACGAAGGTCACTAGAAAGAAAATTTTAAAGCCTCCTGTTAGGCCATCATCTACACGACATAGCCCTGAATTTTCCAATGCGTAGCTCTTTGCAAAAGAGAGATATTGGCAAGGTAAAGCTGTCTTGTACCATTGCATATTTCTCCCAAACGAAGGACACTAGAATTAAAATTTTAAAGCCTCCTGTTAGGCCATCATCTACACGACATAGCCCTGAATTTTCCAATGCGCAGCTCTTTGCAAAAGAGAGATAATTGCAAGGAAAAGCTGTCTTGTACCATTGCATTTTTCTCCCAAACGAAGGTCACTAGAAAGAAAATTTTAAAGCCTCCTGTTAGGCCATCATCTACACGACATAGCCCTGAATTTTCCAATGCGTAGCTCTTTGCAAAAGAGAGATATTGGCAAGGAAAAGCTGTCTTGTACCATTGCATTTTTCTCCCAAACGAAGGTCACTAGAAAGAAAATTTTAAAGCCTCCTGTTAGGCCATCATCTACACGACATAGCCCTGAATTTTCCAAAGCGTAGCTCTTTGCAAAAGAGAGATATTGGCAAGGAAAAGCTGTCTTGTACCTTTGCATTTTTCTCCCAAACGAAGGACACTAGAAAGAAAATTTTAAAGCCTCCTGTTAGACCATCATCTACACGGCATAGCCATGAATTTTCCAATGCGCAGCTCTTTGCAAAAGAGAGATATTGGCAAGGAAAAGCTGTCTTGTACCTTTGCATTTTTCCCCCAAACGAAGGACACTAGAATTAAAATTTTAAAGCCTCATGTTAGGCCATCATCTACACGATATAGCCCTGAATTTTCCAATGCGCAGCTCTTTGCAAAAGAGAGATATTGGCAAGGAAAAGCTGTCTTGTACCTTTGCATTTTTCTCCCAAACGAAGGTCACTAGAAAGAAAATTTTAAAGCCTCCAGTTAAGCCATCATCTACACGACATAGCCCTGAATTTTCCAATGCGCAGCTCTTTGCAAAAGAGAGATATTGGCAAGGAAAAGCTGTCTTGTACCTTTGCATTTTTCTCCCAAACGAAGGTCACTAGAAAGAAAATTTTAAAGCCTCCTGTTAGGCCATCATCTACACGAAATAGCCCTGATTTTTCCAATGCGCAGCTCATTACAAAAGAGAGATATTGGCAAGGAAAAGCTGTCTTGTACCTTTGCATTTTTCTCCCAAACGAAGGACACTAGAAAGAAAATTTTAAAGCCTCCTGTTAGGCCATCATCTACACGAAATAGCCCTGATTTTTCCAATGCGCAGCTCTTTGCAAAAGAGAGATATTGGCAAGGAAAAGCTGTCTTGTACCATTGCATTTTTCTCCCAAACGAAGGACACTAGAAAGAAAATTTTAAAGCCCCCTGTTAGGCCATCATCTACACGACATAGCCCTGAATTTTCCAATGCGCAGCTCTTTGCAAAAGAGAGATATTGGCAAGGAAAAGCTGTCTTGTACCTTTGCATTTTTCTCCCAAACGAAGGACACTAGAATTAAAATTTTAAAGCCTCCTGTTAGGCCATCATCTACACGACATAGCCCTGAATTTTCCAATGCGTAGCTCTTTGCAAAAGAGAGATATTGGCAAGGAAAAGCTGTCTTGTACCATTGCATTTTTCTCCCAAACGAAGGACACTAGAAAGAAAATTTTAAAGCCTCCTGTTAGGCCATCATCTACACGACATAGCCCTGAATTTTCCAATGCGCAGCTCTTTGCAAAAGAGAGATATTGGCAAGGAAAAGCTGTCTTGTACCTTTGCATTTTTCTCCCAAACGAAGGACACTAGAAAGAAAATTTTAAAGCCTCCTGTTAGGCCATCATCTACACGAAATAGCCCTGATTTTTCCAATGCGCAGCTCTTTGCAAAAGAGAGATATTGGCAAGGAAAAGCTGTCTTGTACCATTGCATTTTTCTCCCAAACGAAGGACACTAGAAAGAAAATTTTAAAGCCCCCTGTTAGGCCATCATCTACACGACATAGCCCTGAATTTTCCAATGCGCAGCTCTTTGCAAAAGAGAGATATTGGCAAGGAAAAGCTGTCTTGTACCTTTGCATTTTTCTCCCAAACGAAGGTCACTAGAAAGAAAATTTTAAAGCCTCCTGTTAGGCCATCATCTACACGACATAGCCCTGAATTTTCCAATGCGTAGCTCTTTGCAAAAGAGAGATATTGGCAAGGAAAAGCTGTCTTGTACCATTGCATTTTTCTCCCAAACGAAGGACACTAGAAGAAAATTTTAAAGCCTCCTGTTAGGCCATCATCTACACGACATAGCCCTGAATTTTCCAATGCGCAGCTCTTTGCAAAAGAGAGATATTGGCAAGGAAAAGCTGTCTTGTAACTTTGCATTTTTCTCCCAAACGAAGGACACTAGAATTAAAATTTTAAAGCCTCCTGTTAGGCCATCATCTACACGACATAGCCCTGAATTTTCCAATGCGTAGCTCTTTGCAAAAGAGAGATATTGGCAAGGAAAAGCTGTCTTGTACCATTGCATTTTTCTCCCAAACGAAGGACACTAGAAAGAAAATTTTAAAGCCTCCTGTTAGGCCATCATCTACACGACATAGCCCTGAATTTTCCAATGCGCAGCTCTTTGCAAAAGAGAGATATTGGCAAGGAAAAGCTGTCTTGTACCTTTGCATTTTTCTCCCAAACGAAGGACACTAGAAAGAAAATTTTAAAGCCTCCTGTTAGGCCATCATCTACACGAAATAGCCCTGAATTTTCCAATGCGTAGCTCTTTGCAAAAGAGAGATATTGGCAAGGAAAAGCTGTCTTGTACCATTGCATTTTTCTCCCAAACGAAGGACACTAGAAAGAAAATTTTAAAGCCTCCTGTTAGGCCATCATCTACACGACATAGCCCTGAATTTACCAATGCGTAGCTCTTTGCAAAAGAGAGATATTGGCAAGGTAAAGCTGTCTTGTACCATTGCATATTTCTCCCAAACGAAGGACACTAGAATTAAAATTTTAAAGCCTCCTGTTAGGCCATCATCTACACGACATAGCCCTGAATTTTCCAATGCGCAGCTCTTTGCAAAAGAGAGATATTGGCAAGGAAAAGCTGTCTTGTACCATTGCATTTTTCTCCCAAACGAAGGTCACTAGAAAGAAAATTTTAAAGCCTCCTGTTAGGCCATCATCTACACGACATAGCCCTGAATTTTCCAATGCGTAGCTCTTTGCAAAAGAGAGATATTGGCAAGGAAAAGCTGTCTTGTACCATTGCATTTTTCTCCCAAACGAAGGTCACTAGATAGAAAATTTTAAAGCCTCCTGTTAGGCCATCATCTACACGACATAGCCCGGAATTTTCCAATGCGTAGCTCTTTGCAAAAGAGAGATATTGGCAAGGAAAAGCTGTCTTGTACCTTTGCATTTTTCTCCCAAACGAAGGACACTAGAAAGAAAATTTTAAAGCCTCCTGTTAGGCCATCATCTACACGAAATAGCCCTGAATTTTCCAATGCGCAGCTCTTTGCAAAAGAGAGATATTGGCAAGGAAAAGCTGTCTTGTACCATTGCATTTTTCTCCCAAACGAAGGACACTAGAAAGAAAATTTTAAAGCCTCCTGTTAGGCCATCATCTACACGACATAGCCCTGAATTTTCCAATGCGCAGCTCTTTGCAAAAGAGAGATATTGGCAAGGAAAAGCTGTCTTGTAACTTTGCATTTTTCTCCCAAACGAAGGACACTAGAATTAAAATTTTAAAGCCTCCTGTTAGGCCATCATCTACACGACATAGCCCTGAATTTTCCAATGCGTAGCTCTTTGCAAAAGAGAGATATTGGCAAGGAAAAGCTGTCTTGTACCATTGCATTTTTCTCCCAAACGAAGGACACTAGAAAGAAAATTTTAAAGCCTCCTGTTAGGCCATCATCTACACGACATAGCCCTGAATTTTCCAATGCGCAGCTCTTTGCAAAAGAGAGATATTGGCAAGGAAAAGCTGTCTTGTACCTTTGCATTTTTCTCCCAAACGAAGGACACTAGAAAGAAAATTTTAAAGCCTCCTGTTAGGCCATCATCTACACGAAATAGCCCTGAATTTTCCAATGCGTAGCTCTTTGCAAAAGAGAGATATTGGCAAGGAAAAGCTGTCTTGTACCATTGCATTTTTCTCCCAAACGAAGGACACTAGAAAGAAAATTTTAAAGCCTCCTGTTAGGCCATCATCTACACGACATAGCCCTGAATTTACCAATGCGTAGCTCTTTGCAAAAGAGAGATATTGGCAAGGTAAAGCTGTCTTGTACCATTGCATATTTCTCCCAAACGAAGGACACTAGAATTAAAATTTTAAAGCCTCCTGTTAGGCCATCATCTACACGACATAGCCCTGAATTTTCCAATGCGCAGCTCTTTGCAAAAGAGAGATATTGGCAAGGAAAAGCTGTCTTGTACCATTGCATTTTTCTCCCAAACGAAGGTCACTAGAAAGAAAATTTTAAAGCCTCCTGTTAGGCCATCATCTACACGACATAGCCCTGAATTTTCCAATGCGTAGCTCTTTGCAAAAGAGAGATATTGGCAAGGAAAAGCTGTCTTGTACCATTGCATTTTTCTCCCAAACGAAGGTCACTAGATAGAAAATTTTAAAGCCTCCTGTTAGGCCATCATCTACACGACATAGCCCGGAATTTTCCAATGCGTAGCTCTTTGCAAAAGAGAGATATTGGCAAGGAAAAGCTGTCTTGTACCTTTGCATTTTTCTCCCAAACGAAGGACACTAGAAAGAAAATTTTAAAGCCTCCTGTTAGGCCATCATCTACACGAAATAGCCCTGAATTTTCCAATGCGCAGCTCTTTGCAAAAGAGAGATATTGGCAAGGAAAAGCTGTCTTGTACCATTGCATTTTTCTCCCAAACGAAGGACACTAGAAAGAAAATTTTAAAGCCTCCTGTTAGGCCATCATCTACACGACATAGCCCTGAATTTTCCAATGCGTAGCTCTTTGCAAAAGAGAGATATTGGCAAGGAAAAGCTGTCTTGTACCATTGCATTTTTCTCCCAAACGAAGGACACTAGAAAGAAAATGTTAAAGCCTCCTGTTAGGCCATCATCTACACGACATAGCCCTGAATTTTCCAATGCGTAGCTCTTTGCAAAAGAGAGATATTGGCAAGGAAAAGCTGTCTTGTACCATTGCATATTTCTCCCAAACGAAGGACACTAGAATGAAAATTTTAAAGCCTCCTGTTAGGCCATCATCTACACGACATAGCCCTGAATTTTCCAATGCGTAGCTCTTTGCAAAAGAGAGATATTGGCAAGGAAAAGCTGTCTTGTACCTTTGCATTTTTCTCCCAAACGAAGGACACTAGAATTAAAATTTTAAAGCCTCCTGTTAGGCCATCATCTACACGACATAGCCCTGAATTTTCCAATGCGCAGCTCTTTGCAAAAGAGAGATATTGGCAAGGAAAAGCTGTCTTGTACTTTGCATTTTTCTCCCAAACGAAGGACACTAGAAAGAAAATTTTAAAGCCTCCTGTTAGGCCATCATCTACACGAAATAGCCCTGAATTTTCCAATGCGCAGCTCTTTGCAAAAGAGAGATATTTGCAAGGAAAAGCTGTCTTGTACCTTTGCATTTTTCTCCCAAACGAAGGTCACTAGAAAGAAAATTTTAAAGCCTCCTGTTAGGCCATCATCTACACGAAATAGCCCTGAATTTTCCAATGCGTAGCTCTTTGCAAAAGAGAGATATTGGCAAGGTAAAGCTGTCTTGTACCATTGCATATTTCTCCCAAACGAAGGACACTAGAATTAAAATTTTAAAGCCTCCTGTTAGGCCATCATCTACACGACATAGCCCTGAATTTTCCAATGCGCAGCTCTTTGCAAAAGAGAGATAATTGCAAGGAAAAGCTGTCTTGTACCATTGCATTTTTCTCCCAAACGAAGGTCACTAGAAAGAAAATTTTAAAGCCTCCTGTTAGGCCATCATCTACACGACATAGCCCTGAATTTTCCAATGCGTAGCTCTTTGCAAAAGAGAGATATTGGCAAGGAAAAGCTGTCTTGTACCATTGCATTTTTCTCCCAAACGAAGGTCACTAGAAAGAAAATTTTAAAGCCTCCTGTTAGGCCATCATCTACACGACATAGCCCTGAATTTTCCAATGCGTAGCTCTTTGCAAAAGAGAGATATTGGCAAGGAAAAGCTGTCTTGTACCATTGCATTTTTCTCCCAAACGAAGGACACTAGAAAGAAAATTTTAAAGCCTCCTGTTAGGCCATCATCTACACGACATAGCCCTGAATTTTCCAATGCGTAGCTCTTTGCAAAAGAGAGATATTGGCAAGGAAAAGCTGTCTTGTACCATTGCATATTTCTCCCAAACGAAGGACACTAGAATGAAACTTTTAAAGCCTCCTGTTAGGCCATCATCTACACGACATAGCCCTGAATTTTCCAATGCGTAGCTCTTTGCAAAAGAGAGATATTGGCAAGGAAAAGCTGTCTTGTACCTTTGCATTTTTCTCCCAAACGAAGGACACTAGAATTAAAATTTTAAAGCCTCCTGTTAGGCCATCATCTACACGACATAGCCCTGAATTTTCCAATGCGCAGCTCTTTGCAAAAGAGAGATATTGGCAAGGAAAAGCTGTCTTGTACTTTTGCATTTTTCTCCCAAACGAAGGACACTAGAAAGAAAATTTTAAAGCCTCCTGTTAGGCCATCATCTACACGAAATAGCCCTGAATTTTCCAATGCACAGCTCTTTGCAAAAGAGAGATATTTGCAAGGAAAAGCTGTCTTGTACCTTTGCATTTTTCTCCCAAACGAAGGTCACTAGAAAGAAAATTTTAAAGCCTCCTGTTAGGCCATCATCTACACGACATAGCCCTGAATTTTCCAATGCGTAGCTCTTTGCAAAAGAGAGATATTGGCAAGGTAAAGCTGTCTTGTACCATTGCATATTTCTCCCAAACGAAGGACACTAGAATTAAAATTTTAAAGCCTCCTGTTAGGCCATCATCTACACGACATAGCCCTGAATTTTCCAATGCGCAGCTCTTTGCAAAAGAGAGATAATTGCAAGGAAAAGCTGTCTTGTACCATTGCATTTTTCTCCCAAACGAAGGTCACTAGAAAGAAAATTTTAAAGCCTCCTGTTAGGCCATCATCTACACGACATAGCCCTGAATTTTCCAATGCGTAGCTCTTTGCAAAAGAGAGATATTGGCAAGGAAAAGCTGTCTTGTACCATTGCATTTTTCTCCCAAACGAAGGTCACTAGAAAGAAAATTTTAAAGCCTCCTGTTAGGCCATCATCTACACGACATAGCCCTGAATTTTCCAAAGCGTAGCTCTTTGCAAAAGAGAGATATTGGCAAGGAAAAGCTGTCTTGTACCTTTGCATTTTTCTCCCAAACGAAGGACACTAGAAAGAAAATTTTAAAGCCTCCTGTTAGACCATCATCTACACGGCATAGCCATGAATTTTCCAATGCGCAGCTCTTTGCAAAAGAGAGATATTGGCAAGGAAAAGCTGTCTTTTACCTTTGCATTTTTCCCCCAAACGAAGGACACTAGAATTAAAATTTTAAAGCCTCATGTTAGGCCATCATCTACACGATATAGCCCTGAATTTTCCAATGCGCAGCTCTTTGCAAAAGAGAGATATTGGCAAGGAAAAGCTGTCTTGTACCTTTGCATTTTTCTCCCAAACGAAGGTCACTAGAAAGAAAATTTTAAAGCCTCCAGTTAAGCCATCATCTACACGACATAGCCCTGAATTTTCCAATGCGCAGCTCTTTGCAAAAGAGAGATATTGGCAAGGAAAAGCTGTCTTGTACCTTTGCATTTTTCTCCCAAACGAAGGTCACTAGAAAGAAAATTTTAAAGCCTCCTGTTAGGCCATCATCTACACGAAATAGCCCTGATTTTTCCAATGCGCAGCTCATTGCAAAAGAGAGATATTGGCAAGGAAAAGCTGTCTTGTACCTTTGCATTTTTCTCCCAAACGAAGGACACTAGAAAGAAAATTTTAAAGCCTCCTGTTAGGCCATCATCTACACGAAATAGCCCTGATTTTTCCAATGCGCAGCTCTTTGCAAAAGAGAGATATTGGCAAGGAAAAGCTGTCTTGTACCATTGCATTTTTCTCCCAAACGAAGGACACTAGAAAGAAAATTTTAAAGCCCCCTGTTAGGCCATCATCTACACGACATAGCCCTGAATTTTCCAATGCGCAGCTCTTTGCAAAAGAGAGATATTGGCAAGGAAAAGCTGTCTTGTACCTTTGCATTTTTCTCCCAAACGAAGGACACTAGAATTAAAATTTTAAAGCCTCCTGTTAGGCCATCATCTACACGACATAGCCCTGAATTTTCCAATGCGTAGCTCTTTGCAAAAGAGAGATATTGGCAAGGAAAAGCTGTCTTGTACCATTGCATTTTTCTCCCAAACGAAGGACACTAGAAAGAAAATTTTAAAGCCTCCTGTTAGGCCATCATCTACACGACATAGCCCTGAATTTTCCAATGCGCAGCTCTTTGCAAAAGAGAGATATTGGCAAGGAAAAGCTGTCTTGTACCTTTGCATTTTTCTCCCAAACGAAGGACACTAGAAAGAAAATTTTAAAGCCTCCTGTTAGGCCATCATCTACACGAAATAGCCCTGATTTTTCCAATGCGCAGCTCTTTGCAAAAGAGAGATATTGGCAAGGAAAAGCTGTCTTGTACCATTGCATTTTTCTCCCAAACGAAGGACACTAGAAAGAAAATTTTAAAGCCCCCTGTTAGGCCATCATCTACACGACATAGCCCTGAATTTTCCAATGCGCAGCTCTTTGCAAAAGAGAGATATTGGCAAGGAAAAGCTGTCTTGTACCTTTGCATTTTTCTCCCAAACGAAGGTCACTAGAAAGAAAATTTTAAAGCCTCCTGTTAGGCCATCATCTACACGAAATAGCCCTGAATTTTCCAATGCGCAGCTCTTTGCAAAAGAGAGATATTGGCAAGGAAAAGCTGTCTTGTACCATTGCATTTTTCTCCCAAACGAAGGACACTAGAAAGAAAATTTTAAAGCCTCCTGTTAGGCCATCATCTACACGACATAGCCCTGAATTTTCCAATGCGTAGCTCTTTGCAAAAGAGAGATATTGGCAAGGAAAAGCTGTCTTGTACCATTGCATTTTTCTCCCAAACGAAGGACACTAGAAAGAAAATTTTAAAGCCTCCTGTTAGGCCATCATCTACACGACATAGCCCTGAATTTTCCAATGCGTAGCTCTTTGCAAAAGAGAGATATTGGCAAGGAAAAGCTGTCTTGTACCATTGCATATTTCTCCCAAAAGAAGGACACTAGAATGAAAATTTTAAAGCCTCCTGTTAGGCCATCATCTACACGACATAGCCCTGAATTTTCCAATGCGTAGCTCTTTGCAAAAGAGAGATATTGGCAAGGAAAAGCTGTCTTGTACCTTTGCATTTTTCTCCCAAACGAAGGACACTAGAATTAAAATTTTAAAGCCTCCTGTTAGGCCATCATCTACACGACATAGCCCTGAATTTTCCAATGCGCAGCTCTTTGCAAAAGAGAGATATTGGCAAGGAAAAGCTGTCTTGTACTTTTGCATTTTTCTCCCAAACGAAGGACACTAGAAAGAAAATTTTAAAGCCTCCTGTTAGGCCATCATCTACACGAAATAGCCCTGAATTTTCCAATGCGCAGCTCTTTGCAAAAGAGAGATATTTGCAAGGAAAAGCTGTCTTGTACCATTGCATTTTTCTCCCAAACGAAGGACACTAGAAAGAAAATTTTAAAGCCTCCTGTTAGGCCATCATCTACACGACATAGCCATGAATTTTCCAATGCGCAGCTTTTTGCAAAAGAGAGATATTGGCAAGGAAAAGCTGTCTTGTACCTTTGCATTTTTCTCCCAAACGAAGGTCACTAGAAAGAAAATTTTAAAGCCTCCTGTTAGGCCATCATCTACACGACATAGCCCTGAATTTTCCAATGCGTAGCTCTTTGCAAAAGAGAGATATTGGCAAGGAAAAGCTGTCTTGTACCATTGCATTTTTCTCCCAAACGAAGGACACTAGAATTAAAATTTTAAAGCCTCCTGTTAGGCCATCATCTACACGACATAGCCCTGAATTTTCCAATGCGCAGCTCTTTGCAAAAGAGAGATATTGGCAAGGAAAAGCTGTCTTGTACCATTGCATTTTTCTCCCAAACGAAGGACACTAGAAAGAAAATTTTAAAGCCTCCTGTTAGGCCATCATCTACACGACATAGCCCTGAATTTTCCAATGCGTAGCTCTTTGCAAAAGAGAGATATTGGCATGGTAAAGCTGTCTTGTACCATTGCATATTTCTCCCAAACGAAGGACACTAGAATTAAAATTTTAAAGCCTCCTGTTAGGCCATCATCTACACGACATAGCCCTGAATTTTCCAATGCGCAGCTCTTTGCAAAAGAGAGATATTGGCAAGGAAAAGCTGTCTTGTACCATTGCATTTTTCTCCCAAACGAAGGTCACTAGAAAGAAAATTTTAAAGCCCCCTGTTAGGCCATCATCTACACGACATAGCCCTGAATTTTCCAATGCGCAGCTCTTTGCAAAAGAGAGATATTGGCAAGGAAAAGCTGTCTTGTACCATTGCATTTTTCTCCCAAACGAAGGACACTAGAAAGAAAATTTTAAAGCCCCCTGTTAGGCCATCATCTACACGACATAGCCCTGAATTTTCCAATGCGCAGCTCTTTGCAAAAGAGAGATATTGGCAAGGAAAAGCTGTCTTGTACCTTTGCATTTTTCTCCCAAACGAAGGTCACTAGAAAGAAAATTTTAAAGCCTCCTGTTAGGCCATCATCTACACGAAATAGCCCTGAATTTTCCAATGCGCAGCTCTTTGCAAAAGAGAGATATTGGCAAGGAAAAGCTGTCTTGTACCATTGCATTTTTCTCCCAAACGAAGGACACTAGAAAGAAAATTTTAAAGCCTCCTGTTAGGCCATCATCTACACGACATAGCCCTGAATTTTCCAATGCGTAGCTCTTTGCAAAAGAGAGATATTGGCAAGGAAAAGCTGTCTTGTACCATTGCATTTTTCTCCCAAACGAAGGACACTAGAAAGAAAATTTTAAAGCCTCCTGTTAGGCCATCATCTACACGACATAGCCCTGAATTTTCCAATGCGTAGCTCTTTGCAAAAGAGAGATATTGGCAAGGAAAAGCTGTCTTGTACCATTGCATATTTCTCCCAAACGAAGGACACTAGAATGAAAATTTTAAAGCCTCCTGTTAGGCCATCATCTACACGACATAGCCCTGAATTTTCCAATGCGTAGCTCTTTGCAAAAGAGAGATATTGGCAAGGAAAAGCTGTCTTGTACCTTTGCATTTTTCTCCCAAACGAAGGACACTAGAATTAAAATTTTAAAGCCTCCTGTTAGGCCATCATCTACACGACATAGCCCTGAATTTTCCAATGCGCAGCTCTTTGCAAAAGAGAGATATTGGCAAGGAAAAGCTGTCTTGTACTTTTGCATTTTTCTCCCAAACGAAGGACACTAGAAAGAAAATTTTAAAGCCTCCTGTTAGGCCATCATCTACACGAAATAGCCCTGAATTTTCCAATGCGCAGCTCTTTGCAAAAGAGAGATATTTGCAAGGAAAAGCTGTCTTGTACCATTGCATTTTTCTCCCAAACGAAGGACACTAGAAAGAAAATTTTAAAGCCTCCTGTTAGGCCATCATCTACACGACATAGCCATGAATTTTCCAATGCGCAGCTTTTTGCAAAAGAGAGATATTGGCAAGGAAAAGCTGTCTTGTACCTTTGCATTTTTCTCCCAAACGAAGGTCACTAGAAAGAAAATTTTAAAGCCTCCTGTTAGGCCATCATCTACACGACATAGCCATGAATTTTCCAATGCGCAGCTTTTTGCAAAAGAGAGATATTGGCAAGGAAAAGCTGTCTTGTACCTTTGCATTTTTCTCCCAAACGAAGGTCACTAGAAAGAAAATTTTAAAGCCTCCTGTTAGGCCATCATCTACACGACATAGCCCTGAATTTTCCAATGCGTAGCTCTTTGCAAAAGAGAGATATTGGCAAGGAAAAGCTGTCTTGTACCATTGCATTTTTCTCCCAAACGAAGGACACTAGAATTAAAATTTTAAAGCCTCCTGTTAGGCCATCATCTACACGACATAGCCCTGAATTTTCCAATGCGCAGCTCTTTGCAAAAGAGAGATATTGGCAAGGAAAAGCTGTCTTGTACCATTGCATTTTTCTCCCAAACGAAGGACACTAGAAAGAAAATTTTAAAGCCTCCTGTTAGGCCATCATCTACACGACATAGCCCTGAATTTTCCAATGCGTAGCTCTTTGCAAAAGAGAGATATTGGCATGGTAAAGCTGTCTTGTACCATTGCATATTTCTCCCAAACGAAGGACACTAGAATTAAAATTTTAAAGCCTCCTGTTAGGCCATCATCTACACGACATAGCCCTGAATTTTCCAATGCGCAGCTCTTTGCAAAAGAGAGATATTGGCAAGGAAAAGCTGTCTTGTACCATTGCATTTTTCTCCCAAACGAAGGTCACTAGAAAGAAAATTTTAAAGCCTCCTGTTAGGCCATCATCTACACGACATAGCCCTGAATTTTCCAATGCGTAGCTCTTTGCAAAAGAGAGATATTGGCAAGGAAAAGCTGTCTTGTACCATTGCATTTTTCTCCCAAACGAAGGACACTAGAAAGAAAATTTTAAAGCCTCCTGTTAGGCCATCATCTACACGACATAGCCCTGAATTTTCCAATGCGTAGCTCTTTGCAAAAGAGAGATATTGGCAAGGAAAAGCTGTCTTGTACCTTTGCATTTTTCTCCCAAACGAAGGACACTAGAAAGAAAATTGGAAAGCCTCCTGTTAGGCCATCATCTACACGAAATAGCCCTGAATTTTCCAATACGCAGCTCTTTGCAAAAGAGAGATATTGGCAAGGAAAAGCTTTCTTGTACCATTGCATTTTTCTCCCAAACGAAGGACACTAGAAAGAAAATTTTAAAGCCTCCTGTTAGGCCATCATCTACACGACATAGCCCTGAATTTTCCAATGCGCAGCTCTTTGCAAAAGAGAGATATTGGCAAGGAAAAGCTGTCTTGTACCTTTGCATTTTTCTCCCAAACGAAGGTCACTAGAAAGAAAATTTTAAAGCCTCCTGTTAGGCCATCATCTACACGACATAGCCCTGAATTTTCCAATGCGCAGCTCTTTGCAAAAGAGAGATATTGGCAAGGAAAAGCTGTCTTGTACCTTTGCATTTTTCTCCCAAACGAAGGTCACTAGATAGAAAATTTTAAAGCCTCCTGTTAGGCCATCATCTACACGACATAGCCCTGAATTTTCCAATGCGTAGCTATTTGCAAAAGAGAGATATTGGCAAGGAAAAGCTGTCTTGTACCTTTGCATTTTTCTCCCAAACGAAGGACACTAGAAAGAAAATTTTAAAGCCTCCTGTTAGGCCATCATCTACACGACGTAGCCCTGAATTTTCCAATGCGTAGCTCTTTGCAAAAGAGAGATATTGGCAAGGAAAAGCTGTCTTGTACCATTGCATATTTCTCCCAAACGAAGGACACTAGAATGAAAATTTTAAAGCCTCCTGTTAGGCCATCATCTACACGACATAGCCCTGAATTTTCCAATGCGCAGCTCTTTGCAAAAGAGAGATAATTGCAAGGAAAAGCTGTCTTGTACCATTGCATTTTTCTCCCAAACGAAGGTCACTAGAAAGAAAATTTTAAAGCCTCCTGTTAGGCCATCATCTACACGACATAGCCCTGAATTTTCCAATGCGTAGCTCTTTGCAAAAGAGAGATATTGGCAAGGAAAAGCTGTCTTGTACCATTGCATTTTTCTCCCAAACGAAGGTCACTAGAAAGAAAATTTTAAAGCCTCCTGTTAGGCCATCATCTACACGACATAGCCCTGAATTTTCCAAAGCGTAGCTCTTTGCAAAAGAGAGATATTGGCAAGGAAAAGCTGTCTTGTACCTTTGCATTTTTCTCCCAAACGAAGGACACTAGAAAGAAAATTTTAAAGCCTCCTGTTAGACCATCATCTACACGGCATAGCCATGAATTTTCCAATGCGCAGCTCTTTGCAAAAGAGAGATATTGGCAAGGAAAAGCTGTCTTTTACCTTTGCATTTTTCCCCCAAACGAAGGACACTAGAATTAAAATTTTAAAGCCTCATGTTAGGCCATCATCTACACGATATAGCCCTGAATTTTCCAATGCGCAGCTCTTTGCAAAAGAGAGATATTGGCAAGGAAAAGCTGTCTTGTACCTTTGCATTTTTCTCCCAAACGAATGTCACTAGAAAGAAAATTTTAAAGCCTCCAGTTAAGCCATCATCTACACGACATAGCCCTGAATTTTCCAATGCGCAGCTCTTTGCAAAAGAGAGATATTGGCAAGGAAAAGCTGTCTTGTACCTTTGCATTTTTCTCCCAAACGAAGGACACTAGAATTAAAATTTTAAAGCCTCCTGTTAGGCCATCATCTACACGACATAGCCCTGAATTTTCCAATGCGTAGCTCTTTGCAAAAGAGAGATATTGGCAAGGAAAAGCTGTCTTGTACCATTGCATTTTTCTCCCAAACGAAGGACACTAGAAAGAAAATTTTAAAGCCTCCTGTTAGGCCATCATCTACAAGACATAGCCCTGAATTTTCCAATGCGCAGCTCTTTGCAAAAGAGAGATATTGGCAAGGAAAAGCTGTCTTGTACCTTTGCATTTTTCTCCCAAACGAAGGACACTAGAAAGAAAATTTTAAAGCCTCCTGTTAGGCCATCATCTACACAAAATAGCCCTGATTTTTCCAATGCGCAGCTCTTTGCAAAAGAGAGATATTGGCAAGGAAAAGCTGTCTTGTACCATTGCATTTTTCTCCCAAACGAAGGACACTAGAAAGAAAATTTTAAAGCCCCCTGTTAGGCCATCATCTACACGACATAGCCCTGAATTTTCCAATGCGCAGCTCTTTGCAAAAGAGAGATATTGGCAAGGAAAAGCTGTCTTGTACCTTTGCATTTTTCTCCCAAACGAAGGTCACTAGAAAGAAAATTTTAAAGCCTCCTGTTAGGCCATCATCTACACGACATAGCCCTGAATTTTCCAATGCGTAGCTCTTTGCAAAAGAGAGATATTGGCAAGGAAAAGCTGTCTTGTACCATTGCATTTTTCTCCCAAACGAAGGACACTAGAAAGAAAATTTTAAAGCCTCCTGTTAGGCCATCATCTACACGACATAGCCCTGAATTTTCCAATGCGTAGCTCTTTGCAAAAGAGAGATATTGGCAAGGAAAAGCTGTCTTGTACCATTGCATATTTCTCCCAAACGAAGGACACTAGAATGAAAATTTTAAAGCCTCCTGTTAGGCCATCATCTACACGACATAGCCCTGAATTTTCCAATGCGTAGCTCTTTGCAAAAGAGAGATATTGGCAAGGAAAAGCTGTCTTGTACCTTTGCATTTTTCTCCCAAACGAAGGACACTAGAATTAAAATTTTAAAGCCTCCTGTTAGGCCATCATCTACACGACATAGCCCTGAATTTTCCAATGCGCAGCTCTTTGCAAAAGAGAGATATTGGCAAGGAAAAGCTGTCTTGTACTTTTGCATTTTTCTCCCAAACGAAGGACACTAGAAAGAAAATTTTAAAGCCTCCTGTTAGGCCATCATCTACACGAAATAGCCCTGAATTTTCCAATGCGCAGCTCTTTGCAAAAGAGAGATATTTGCAAGGAAAAGCTGTCTTGTACCATTGCATTTTTCTCCCAAACGAAGGACACTAGAAAGAAAATTTTAAAGCCTCCTGTTAGGCCATCATCTACACGACATAGCCATGAATTTTCCAATGCGTAGCTCTTTGCAAAAGAGAGATATTGGCAAGGAAAAGCTGTCTTGTACCATTGCATTTTTCTCCCAAACGAAGGACACTAGAATTAAAATTTTAAAGCCTCCTGTTAGGCCATCATCTACACGACATAGCCCTGAATTTTCCAATGCGCAGCTCTTTGCAAAAGAGAGATATTGGCAAGGAAAAGCTGTCTTGTACCATTGCATTTTTCTCCCAAACGAAGGACACTAGAAAGAAAATTTTAAAGCCTCCTGTTAGGCCATCATCTACACGACATAGCCCTGAATTTTCCAATGCGTAGCTCTTTGCAAAAGAGAGATATTGGCATGGTAAAGCTGTCTTGTACCATTGCATATTTCTCCCAAACGAAGGACACTAGAATTAAAATTTTAAAGCCTCCTGTTAGGCCATCATCTACACGACATAGCCCTGAATTTTCCAATGCGCAGCTCTTTGCAAAAGAGAGATATTGGCAAGGAAAAGCTGTCTTGTACCATTGCATTTTTCTCCCAAACGAAGGTCACTAGAAAGAAAATTTTAAAGCCCCCTGTTAGGCCATCATCTACACGACATAGCCCTGAATTTTCCAATGCGCAGCTCTTTGCAAAAGAGAGATATTGGCAAGGAAAAGCTGTCTTGTACCATTGCATTTTTCTCCCAAACGAAGGACACTAGAAAGAAAATTTTAAAGCCCCCTGTTAGGCCATCATCTACACGACATAGCCCTGAATTTTCCAATGCGCAGCTCTTTGCAAAAGAGAGATATTGGCAAGGAAAAGCTGTCTTGTACCTTTGCATTTTTCTCCCAAACGAAGGTCACTAGAAAGAAAATTTTAAAGCCTCCTGTTAGGCCATCATCTACACGAAATAGCCCTGAATTTTCCAATGCGCAGCTCTTTGCAAAAGAGAGATATTGGCAAGGAAAAGCTGTCTTGTACCATTGCATTTTTCTCCCAAACGAAGGACACTAGAAAGAAAATTTTAAAGCCTCCTGTTAGGCCATCATCTACACGACATAGCCCTGAATTTTCCAATGCGTAGCTCTTTGCAAAAGAGAGATATTGGCAAGGAAAAGCTGTCTTGTACCATTGCATTTTTCTCCCAAACGAAGGACACTAGAAAGAAAATTTTAAAGCCTCCTGTTAGGCCATCATCTACACGACATAGCCCTGAATTTTCCAATGCGTAGCTCTTTGCAAAAGAGAGATATTGGCAAGGAAAAGCTGTCTTGTACCATTGCATATTTCTCCCAAACGAAGGACACTAGAATGAAAATTTTAAAGCCTCCTGTTAGGCCATCATCTACACGACATAGCCCTGAATTTTCCAATGCGTAGCTCTTTGCAAAAGAGAGATATTGGCAAGGAAAAGCTGTCTTGTACCTTTGCATTTTTCTCCCAAACGAAGGACACTAGAATTAAAATTTTAAAGCCTCCTGTTAGGCCATCATCTACACGACATAGCCCTGAATTTTCCAATGCGCAGCTCTTTGCAAAAGAGAGATATTGGCAAGGAAAAGCTGTCTTGTACTTTTGCATTTTTCTCCCAAACGAAGGACACTAGAAAGAAAATTTTAAAGCCTCCTGTTAGGCCATCATCTACACGAAATAGCCCTGAATTTTCCAATGCGCAGCTCTTTGCAAAAGAGAGATATTTGCAAGGAAAAGCTGTCTTGTACCATTGCATTTTTCTCCCAAACGAAGGACACTAGAAAGAAAATTTTAAAGCCTCCTGTTAGGCCATCATCTACACGACATAGCCATGAATTTTCCAATGCGCAGCTTTTTGCAAAAGAGAGATATTGGCAAGGAAAAGCTGTCTTGTACCTTTGCATTTTTCTCCCAAACGAAGGTCACTAGAAAGAAAATTTTAAAGCCTCCTGTTAGGCCATCATCTACACGACATAGCCCTGAATTTTCCAATGCGTAGCTCTTTGCAAAAGAGAGATATTGGCAAGGAAAAGCTGTCTTGTACCATTGCATTTTTCTCCCAAACGAAGGACACTAGAATTAAAATTTTAAAGCCTCCTGTTAGGCCATCATCTACACGACATAGCCCTGAATTTTCCAATGCGCAGCTCTTTGCAAAAGAGAGATATTGGCAAGGAAAAGCTGTCTTGTACCATTGCATTTTTCTCCCAAACGAAGGACACTAGAAAGAAAATTTTAAAGCCTCCTGTTAGGCCATCATCTACACGACATAGCCCTGAATTTTCCAATGCGTAGCTCTTTGCAAAAGAGAGATATTGGCATGGTAAAGCTGTCTTGTACCATTGCATATTTCTCCCAAACGAAGGACACTAGAATTAAAATTTTAAAGCCTCCTGTTAGGCCATCATCTACACGACATAGCCCTGAATTTTCCAATGCGCAGCTCTTTGCAAAAGAGAGATATTGGCAAGGAAAAGCTGTCTTGTACCATTGCATTTTTCTCCCAAACGAAGGTCACTAGAAAGAAAATTTTAAAGCCTCCTGTTAGGCCATCATCTACACGACATAGCCCTGAATTTTCCAATGCGTAGCTCTTTGCAAAAGAGAGATATTGGCAAGGAAAAGCTGTCTTGTACCATTGCATTTTTCTCCCAAACGAAGGACACTAGAAAGAAAATTTTAAAGCCTCCTGTTAGGCCATCATCTACACGACATAGCCCTGAATTTTCCAATGCGTAGCTCTTTGCAAAAGAGAGATATTGGCAAGGAAAAGCTGTCTTGTACCTTTGCATTTTTCTCCCAAACGAAGGACACTAGAAAGAAAATTGGAAAGCCTCCTGTTAGGCCATCATCTACACGAAATAGCCCTGAATTTTCCAATACGCAGCTCTTTGCAAAAGAGAGATATTGGCAAGGAAAAGCTTTCTTGTACCATTGCATTTTTCTCCCAAACGAAGGACACTAGAAAGAAAATTTTAAAGCCTCCTGTTAGGCCATCATCTACACGACATAGCCCTGAATTTTCCAATGCGCAGCTCTTTGCAAAAGAGAGATATTGGCAAGGAAAAGCTGTCTTGTACCTTTGCATTTTTCTCCCAAACGAAGGTCACTAGAAAGAAAATTTTAAAGCCTCCTGTTAGGCCATCATCTACACGACATAGCCCTGAATTTTCCAATGCGCAGCTCTTTGCAAAAGAGAGATATTGGCAAGGAAAAGCTGTCTTGTACCTTTGCATTTTTCTCCCAAACGAAGGTCACTAGATAGAAAATTTTAAAGCCTCCTGTTAGGCCATCATCTACACGACATAGCCCTGAATTTTCCAATGCGTAGCTATTTGCAAAAGAGAGATATTGGCAAGGAAAAGCTGTCTTGTACCTTTGCATTTTTCTCCCAAACGAAGGACACTAGAAAGAAAATTTTAAAGCCTCCTGTTAGGCCATCATCTACACGACGTAGCCCTGAATTTTCCAATGCGTAGCTCTTTGCAAAAGAGAGATATTGGCAAGGAAAAGCTGTCTTGTACCATTGCATATTTCTCCCAAACGAAGGACACTAGAATGAAAATTTTAAAGCCTCCTGTTAGGCCATCATCTACACGACATAGCCCTGAATTTTCCAATGCGTAGCTCTTTGCAAAAGAGAGATATTGGCAAGGAAAAGCTGTCTTGTACCTTTGCATTTTTCTCCCAAACGAAGGACACTAGAATTAAAATTTTAAAGCCTCCTGTTAGGCCATCATCTACACGACATAGCCCTGAATTTTCCAATGCGCAGCTCTTTGCAAAAGAGAGATATTGGCAAGGAAAAGCTGTCTTGTACTTTTGCATTTTTCTCCCAAACGAAGGACACTAGAAAGAAAATTTTAAAGCCTCCTGTTAGGCCATCATCTACACGAAATAGCCCTGAATTTTCCAATGCGCAGCTCTTTGCAAAAGAGAGATATTTGCAAGGAAAAGCTGTCTTGTACCATTGCATTTTTCTCCCAAACGAAGGACACTAGAAAGAAAATTTTAAAGCCTCCTGTTAGGCCATCATCTACACGACATAGCCCTGAATTTTCCAATGCGTAGCTCTTTGCAAAAGAGAGATATTGGCAAGGAAAAGCTATCTTGTACCTTTGCATTTTTCTCCCAAACGAAGGACACTAGAATTAAAATTTTAAAGCCTCCTGTTAGGCCATCATCTACACGACATAGCCCTGAATTTTCTAATGCGTAGCTCTTTGCAAAAGAGAGATATTGGCAAGGAAAAGCTGTCTTTTCCCTTTGCATTTTTCTCCCAAACGAAGGACACTAGAAAGAAAATTTTAAAGCCTCCTGTTAGGCCATCATCTACACGAAATAGCCCTGAATTTTCCAATGCGCAGCTCTTTGCAAAAGAGAGATATTGGCAAGGAAAAGCTGTCTTGTACCATTGCATTTTTCTCCCAAACGAAGGACACTAGAAAGAAAATTTTAAAGCCTCCTGTTAGGCCATCATCTACACGACATAGTCCTGAATTTTCCAATGCGTAGCTCTTTGCAAAAGAGAGATATTGGCAAGGAAAAGCTGTCTTGTACCATTGCATTTTTCTCCCAAACGAAGGACACTAGAAAGAAAATTTTAAAGCCTCCTGTTAGGCCATCATCTACACGAAATAGCCCTGAATTTTCCAATGCGCAGCTCTTTGCAAAAGAGAGATATTGGCAAGGAAAAGCTGTCTTGTACCATTGCATTTTTCTCCCAAACGAAGGACACTAGAAAGAAAATTTTAAAGCCTCCTGTTAGGCCATCATCTACACGACATAGCCCTGAATTTTCCAATGCGCAGCTCTTTGCAAAAGAGAGATATTGGCAAGGAAAAGCTGTCTTGTACCATTGCATATTTCTCCCAAACGAAGGACACTAGAAAGAAAATTTTAAAGCCTCCTGTTAGGCCATCATCTACACGACATAGCCCTGAATTTTCCAATGCGCAGCTCTTTGCAAAAGAGAGATATTGGCAAGGAAAAGCAGTCTTGTACCTTTGCATTTTTCTCCCAAACGAAGGTCACTAGAAAGAAAATTTTAAAGCCTCCTGTTAGGCCATCATCTACACGACATAGCCCTGAATTTTCCAATGCGTAGCTCTTTGCAAAAGAGAGATATTGGCATGGTAAAGCTGTCTTGTACCATTGCATATTTCTCCCAAACGAAGGACACTAGAATTAAAATTTTAAAGCCTCCTGTTAGGCCATCATCTACACGACATAGCCCTGAATTTTCCAATGCGCAGCTCTTTGCAAAAGAGAGATATTGGCAAGGAAAAGCTGTCTTGTACCATTGCATTTTTCTCCCAAACGAAGGTCACTAGAAAGAAAATTTTAAAGCCTCCTGTTAGGCCATCATCTACACGACATAGCCCTGAATTTTCCAATGCGTAGCTCTTTGCAAAAGAGAGATATTGGCAAGGAAAAGCTGTCTTGTACCATTGCATTTTTCTCCCAAACGAAGGACACTAGAAAGAAAATTTTAAAGCCTCCTGTTAGGCCATCATCTACACGACATAGCCCTGAATTTTCCAATGCGTAGCTCTTTGCAAAAGAGAGATATTGGCAAGGAAAAGCTGTCTTGTACCTTTGCATTTTTCTCCCAAACGAAGGACACTAGAGAGAAAATTGGAAAGCCTCCTGTTAGGCCATCATCTACACGAAATAGCCCTGAATTTTCCAATACGCAGCTCTTTGCAAAAGAGAGATATTGGCAAGGAAAAGCTGTCTTGTACCATTGCATTTTTCTCCCAAACGAAGGACACTAGAATGAAAATTTTAAAGCCTCCTGTTAGGCCATCATCTACACGACATAGCCCTGAATTTTCCAATGCGCAGCTCTTTGCAAAAGAGAGATATTGGCAAGGAAAAGCTGTCTTGTACCTTTGCATTTTTCTCCCAAACGAAGGTCACTAGAAAGAAAATTTTAAAGCCTCCTGTTAGGCCATCATCTACACGACATAGCCCTGAATTTTCCAATGCGTAGCTCTTTGCAAAAGAGAGATATTGGCAAGGAAAAGCTGTCTTGTACCTTTGCATTTTTCTCCCAAACGAAGTACACTAGAAGGAAAATTTTAAAGCCTCCTGTTAGGCCATCATCTACACGAAATAGCCCTGAATTTTCCAATGCGCAGCTCTTTGCAAAAGAGAGATATTGGTAAGGAAAAGCTGTCTTGTACCATTGCATTTTTCTCCCAAACGAAGGACACTAGAAAGAAAATTTTAAAGCCTCCTGTTAGGCCATCATCTACACGACATAGCCCTGAATTTTCCAATGCGTAGCTCTTTGCAAAAGAGAGATATTGGCAAGGAAAAGCTGTCTTGTACCATTGCATTTGTCTCCCAAACGAAGGACACTAGAAAGAAAATTTTAAAGCCTCCTGTTAGGCCATCATCTACACGACATAGCCCTGAATTTTTCAATGCGTAGCTCTTTGCAAAAGAGAGATATTGGCAAGGAAAAGCTGTCTTGTACCATTGCATATTTCTCCCAAACGAAGGACACTAGAAAGAAAATTTTAAAGCCTCCTGTTAGGCCATCATCTACACGACATAGCCCTGAATTTTCCAATGCGTAGCTCTTTGCAAAAGAGAGATATTGGCAAGGAAAAGCTGTCTTGTATCTTTGCATTTTTCTCCCAAACGAAGGACACTAGAATTAAAATTTTAAAGCCTCCTGTTAGGCCATCATCTACACGACATAGCCCTGAATTTTCCAATGCGCAGCTCTTTGCAAAAGAGAGATATTGGCAAGGAAAAGCTATCTTGTACCATTACATTTTTCTCCCAAACGAAGGTCACTAGAAAGAAAATTTTAAAGCCTCCTGTTAGGCAATCATCTACACGACATAGCCCTGAATTTTCCAATGCGTAGCTCTTTGCAAAAGAGAGATATTGGCAAGGAAAAGCTGTCTTGTACCATTGCATTTTTCTCCCAAACGAAGGTCACTAGAAAGAAAATTTTAAAGCCTCCTGTTAGGCCATCATCTACACGACATAGCCCTGAATTTTCCAATGCGTAGCTCTTTGCAAAAGAGAGATATTGGCAAGGAAAAGCTGTCTTGTACCTTTGCATTTTTCTCCCAAACGAAGGACACTAGAAAGAAAATTTTAAAGCCTCCTGTTAGGCCATCATCTACACGAAATAGCCCTGAATTTTCCAATGCGCAGCTCTTTGCAAAAGAGAGATATTGGCAAGGAAAAGCTGTCTTGTACCATTGCATTTTTCTCCCAAACGAAGGACACTAGAAAGAAAATTTTAAAGCCTCCTGTTAGGCCATCATCTACACGACATAGCCCTGAATTTTCCAATGCGCAGCTCTTTGCAAAAGAGAGATATTGGCAAGGAAAAGCTATCTTGTACCTTTGCATTTTTCTCCCAAACGAAGGACACTAGAATTAAAATTTTAAAGCCTCCTGTTAGGCCATCATCTACACGACATAGCCCTGAATTTTCCAATGCGTAGCTCTTTGCAAAAGAGAGATATTGGCAAGGAAAAGCTGTCTTGTACCTTTGCATTTTTCTCCCAAACGAAGGACACTAGAATTAAAATTTTAAAGCCTCCTGTTAGGCCATCATCTACATGACATAGCCCTGAATTTTCCAATGCGCAGCTCTTTGCAAAAGAGAGATATTGGCAAGGAAAAGCTGTCTTGTACCATTGCATTTTTCTCCCAAACGAAGGACACTAGAAAGAAAATTTTAAAGCCTCCTGTTAGGCCATCATCTACACGAAATAGCCCTGAATTTTCCAATGCGCAGCTCTTTGCAAAAGAGAGATATTGGCAAGGAAAAGCTGTCTTGTACCATTGCATTTTTCTCCCAAACGAAGGTCACTAGAAAGAAAATTTTAAAGCCTCCTGTTAGGCCATCATCTACACGACATAGCCCTGAATTTTCAAATGCGTAGCTCTTTGCAAAAGAGAGATATTGGCAAGGAAAAGCTGTCTTGTACCATTGCATTTTTCTCCCAAACGAAGGTCACTAGAAAGAAAATTTTAAAGCCTCCTGTTAGGCCATCATCTACACGACATAGCCCTGAATTTTCCAATGCGTAGCTCTTTGCAAAAGAGAGATATTGGCAAGGAAAAGCTGTCTTGTACCTTTGCATTTTTCTCCCAAACGAAGGACACTAGAAAGAAAATTTTAAAGCCTCCTGTTAGGCCATCATCTACACGACATAGCCCTGAATGTTCCAATGCGCAGCTCTTTGCAAAAGAGAGATATTGGCAAGGAAAAGCTATCTTGTACCTTTGCATTTTTCTCCCAAACGAAGGACACTAGAATTAAAATTTTAAAGCCTCCTGTTAGGCCATCATCTACATGACATAGCCCTGAATTTTCCAATGCGTAGCTCTTTGCAAAAGAGAGATATTGGCAAGGAAAAGCTGTCTTTTCCATTTGCATTTTTCTCCCAAACGAAGGACACTAGAAAGAAAATTTTAAAGCCTCCTGTTAGGCCATCATCTACACGACATAGCCCTGAATTTTCCAATGCGTAGCTCTTTGCAAAAGAGAGATATTGGCAAGGAAAAGCTGTCTTGTACCATTGCATTTTTCTCCCAAACGAAGGACACTAGAAAGAAAATTTTAAAGCCTCCTGTTAGGCCATCATCTACACGACATAGCCCTGAATTTTCCAATGCGTAGCTCTTTGCAAAAGAGAGATATTGGCAAGGAAAAGCTGTCTTGTACCATTGCATATTTCTCCCAAACGAAGGACACTAGAATGAAAATTTTAAAGCCTCCTGTTAGGCCATCATCTACACGACATAGCCCTGAATTTTCCAATGCGTAGCTCTTTGCAAAAGAGAGATATTGGCAAGGAAAAGCTGTCTTGTACCTTTGCATTTTTCTCCCAAACGAAGGACACTAGAATTAAAATTTTAAAGCCTCCTGTTAGGCCATCATCTACACGACATAGCCCTGAATTTTCCAATGCGCAGCTCTTTGCAAAAGAGAGATATTGGCAAGGAAAAGCTGTCTTGTACTTTTGCATTTTTCTCCCAAACGAAGGACACTAGAAAGAAAATTTTAAAGCCTCCTGTTAGGCCATCATCTACACGAAATAGCCCTGAATTTTCCAATGCGCAGCTCTTTGCAAAAGAGAGATATTTGCAAGGAAAAGCTGTCTTGTACCATTGCATTTTTCTCCCAAACGAAGGACACTAGAAAGAAAATTTTAAAGCCTCCTGTTAGGCCATCATCTACACGACATAGCCATGAATTTTCCAATGCGTAGCTCTTTGCAAAAGAGAGATATTGGCAAGGAAAAGCTGTCTTGTACCATTGCATTTTTCTCCCAAACGAAGGACACTAGAATTAAAATTTTAAAGCCTCCTGTTAGGCCATCATCTACACGACATAGCCCTGAATTTTCCAATGCGCAGCTCTTTGCAAAAGAGAGATATTGGCAAGGAAAAGCTGTCTTGTACCATTGCATTTTTCTCCCAAACGAAGGACACTAGAAAGAAAATTTTAAAGCCTCCTGTTAGGCCATCATCTACACGACATAGCCCTGAATTTTCCAATGCGTAGCTCTTTGCAAAAGAGAGATATTGGCATGGTAAAGCTGTCTTGTACCATTGCATATTTCTCCCAAACGAAGGACACTAGAATTAAAATTTTAAAGCCTCCTGTTAGGCCATCATCTACACGACATAGCCCTGAATTTTCCAATGCGCAGCTCTTTGCAAAAGAGAGATATTGGCAAGGAAAAGCTGTCTTGTACCATTGCATTTTTCTCCCAAACGAAGGTCACTAGAAAGAAAATTTTAAAGCCCCCTGTTAGGCCATCATCTACACGACATAGCCCTGAATTTTCCAATGCGCAGCTCTTTGCAAAAGAGAGATATTGGCAAGGAAAAGCTGTCTTGTACCATTGCATTTTTCTCCCAAACGAAGGACACTAGAAAGAAAATTTTAAAGCCCCCTGTTAGGCCATCATCTACACGACATAGCCCTGAATTTTCCAATGCGCAGCTCTTTGCAAAAGAGAGATATTGGCAAGGAAAAGCTGTCTTGTACCTTTGCATTTTTCTCCCAAACGAAGGTCACTAGAAAGAAAATTTTAAAGCCTCCTGTTAGGCCATCATCTACACGAAATAGCCCTGAATTTTCCAATGCGCAGCTCTTTGCAAAAGAGAGATATTGGCAAGGAAAAGCTGTCTTGTACCATTGCATTTTTCTCCCAAACGAAGGACACTAGAAAGAAAATTTTAAAGCCTCCTGTTAGGCCATCATCTACACGACATAGCCCTGAATTTTCCAATGCGTAGCTCTTTGCAAAAGAGAGATATTGGCAAGGAAAAGCTGTCTTGTACCATTGCATTTTTCTCCCAAACGAAGGACACTAGAAAGAAAATTTTAAAGCCTCCTGTTAGGCCATCATCTACACGACATAGCCCTGAATTTTCCAATGCGTAGCTCTTTGCAAAAGAGAGATATTGGCAAGGAAAAGCTGTCTTGTACCATTGCATATTTCTCCCAAACGAAGGACACTAGAATGAAAATTTTAAAGCCTCCTGTTAGGCCATCATCTACACGACATAGCCCTGAATTTTCCAATGCGTAGCTCTTTGCAAAAGAGAGATATTGGCAAGGAAAAGCTGTCTTGTACCTTTGCATTTTTCTCCCAAACGAAGGACACTAGAATTAAAATTTTAAAGCCTCCTGTTAGGCCATCATCTACACGACATAGCCCTGAATTTTCCAATGCGCAGCTCTTTGCAAAAGAGAGATATTGGCAAGGAAAAGCTGTCTTGTACTTTTGCATTTTTCTCCCAAACGAAGGACACTAGAAAGAAAATTTTAAAGCCTCCTGTTAGGCCATCATCTACACGAAATAGCCCTGAATTTTCCAATGCGCAGCTCTTTGCAAAAGAGAGATATTTGCAAGGAAAAGCTGTCTTGTACCATTGCATTTTTCTCCCAAACGAAGGACACTAGAAAGAAAATTTTAAAGCCTCCTGTTAGGCCATCATCTACACGACATAGCCATGAATTTTCCAATGCGCAGCTTTTTGCAAAAGAGAGATATTGGCAAGGAAAAGCTGTCTTGTACCTTTGCATTTTTCTCCCAAACGAAGGTCACTAGAAAGAAAATTTTAAAGCCTCCTGTTAGGCCATCATCTACACGACATAGCCCTGAATTTTCCAATGCGTAGCTCTTTGCAAAAGAGAGATATTGGCAAGGAAAAGCTGTCTTGTACCATTGCATTTTTCTCCCAAACGAAGGACACTAGAATTAAAATTTTAAAGCCTCCTGTTAGGCCATCATCTACACGACATAGCCCTGAATTTTCCAATGCGCAGCTCTTTGCAAAAGAGAGATATTGGCAAGGAAAAGCTGTCTTGTACCATTGCATTTTTCTCCCAAACGAAGGACACTAGAAAGAAAATTTTAAAGCCTCCTGTTAGGCCATCATCTACACGACATAGCCCTGAATTTTCCAATGCGTAGCTCTTTGCAAAAGAGAGATATTGGCATGGTAAAGCTGTCTTGTACCATTGCATATTTCTCCCAAACGAAGGACACTAGAATTAAAATTTTAAAGCCTCCTGTTAGGCCATCATCTACACGACATAGCCCTGAATTTTCCAATGCGCAGCTCTTTGCAAAAGAGAGATATTGGCAAGGAAAAGCTGTCTTGTACCATTGCATTTTTCTCCCAAACGAAGGTCACTAGAAAGAAAATTTTAAAGCCTCCTGTTAGGCCATCATCTACACGACATAGCCCTGAATTTTCCAATGCGTAGCTCTTTGCAAAAGAGAGATATTGGCAAGGAAAAGCTGTCTTGTACCATTGCATTTTTCTCCCAAACGAAGGACACTAGAAAGAAAATTTTAAAGCCTCCTGTTAGGCCATCATCTACACGACATAGCCCTGAATTTTCCAATGCGTAGCTCTTTGCAAAAGAGAGATATTGGCAAGGAAAAGCTGTCTTGTACCTTTGCATTTTTCTCCCAAACGAAGGACACTAGAAAGAAAATTGGAAAGCCTCCTGTTAGGCCATCATCTACACGAAATAGCCCTGAATTTTCCAATACGCAGCTCTTTGCAAAAGAGAGATATTGGCAAGGAAAAGCTTTCTTGTACCATTGCATTTTTCTCCCAAACGAAGGACACTAGAAAGAAAATTTTAAAGCCTCCTGTTAGGCCATCATCTACACGACATAGCCCTGAATTTTCCAATGCGCAGCTCTTTGCAAAAGAGAGATATTGGCAAGGAAAAGCTGTCTTGTACCTTTGCATTTTTCTCCCAAACGAAGGTCACTAGAAAGAAAATTTTAAAGCCTCCTGTTAGGCCATCATCTACACGACATAGCCCTGAATTTTCCAATGCGCAGCTCTTTGCAAAAGAGAGATATTGGCAAGGAAAAGCTGTCTTGTACCTTTGCATTTTTCTCCCAAACGAAGGTCACTAGATAGAAAATTTTAAAGCCTCCTGTTAGGCCATCATCTACACGACATAGCCCTGAATTTTCCAATGCGTAGCTATTTGCAAAAGAGAGATATTGGCAAGGAAAAGCTGTCTTGTACCTTTGCATTTTTCTCCCAAACGAAGGACACTAGAAAGAAAATTTTAAAGCCTCCTGTTAGGCCATCATCTACACGACGTAGCCCTGAATTTTCCAATGCGTAGCTCTTTGCAAAAGAGAGATATTGGCAAGGAAAAGCTGTCTTGTACCATTGCATATTTCTCCCAAACGAAGGACACTAGAATGAAAATTTTAAAGCCTCCTGTTAGGCCATCATCTACACGACATAGCCCTGAATTTTCCAATGCGTAGCTCTTTGCAAAAGAGAGATATTGGCAAGGAAAAGCTGTCTTGTACCTTTGCATTTTTCTCCCAAACGAAGGACACTAGAATTAAAATTTTAAAGCCTCCTGTTAGGCCATCATCTACACGACATAGCCCTGAATTTTCCAATGCGCAGCTCTTTGCAAAAGAGAGATATTGGCAAGGAAAAGCTGTCTTGTACTTTTGCATTTTTCTCCCAAACGAAGGACACTAGAAAGAAAATTTTAAAGCCTCCTGTTAGGCCATCATCTACACGAAATAGCCCTGAATTTTCCAATGCGCAGCTCTTTGCAAAAGAGAGATATTTGCAAGGAAAAGCTGTCTTGTACCATTGCATTTTTCTCCCAAACGAAGGACACTAGAAAGAAAATTTTAAAGCCTCCTGTTAGGCCATCATCTACACGACATAGCCCTGAATTTTCCAATGCGTAGCTCTTTGCAAAAGAGAGATATTGGCAAGGAAAAGCTATCTTGTACCTTTGCATTTTTCTCCCAAACGAAGGACACTAGAATTAAAATTTTAAAGCCTCCTGTTAGGCCATCATCTACACGACATAGCCCTGAATTTTCTAATGCGTAGCTCTTTGCAAAAGAGAGATATTGGCAAGGAAAAGCTGTCTTTTCCCTTTGCATTTTTCTCCCAAACGAAGGACACTAGAAAGAAAATTTTAAAGCCTCCTGTTAGGCCATCATCTACACGAAATAGCCCTGAATTTTCCAATGCGCAGCTCTTTGCAAAAGAGAGATATTGGCAAGGAAAAGCTGTCTTGTACCATTGCATTTTTCTCCCAAACGAAGGACACTAGAAAGAAAATTTTAAAGCCTCCTGTTAGGCCATCATCTACACGACATAGTCCTGAATTTTCCAATGCGTAGCTCTTTGCAAAAGAGAGATATTGGCAAGGAAAAGCTGTCTTGTACCATTGCATTTTTCTCCCAAACGAAGGACACTAGAAAGAAAATTTTAAAGCCTCCTGTTAGGCCATCATCTACACGAAATAGCCCTGAATTTTCCAATGCGCAGCTCTTTGCAAAAGAGAGATATTGGCAAGGAAAAGCTGTCTTGTACCATTGCATTTTTCTCCCAAACGAAGGACACTAGAAAGAAAATTTTAAAGCCTCCTGTTAGGCCATCATCTACACGACATAGCCCTGAATTTTCCAATGCGCAGCTCTTTGCAAAAGAGAGATATTGGCAAGGAAAAGCTGTCTTGTACCATTGCATATTTCTCCCAAACGAAGGACACTAGAAAGAAAATTTTAAAGCCTCCTGTTAGGCCATCATCTACACGACATAGCCCTGAATTTTCCAATGCGCAGCTCTTTGCAAAAGAGAGATATTGGCAAGGAAAAGCAGTCTTGTACCTTTGCATTTTTCTCCCAAACGAAGGTCACTAGAAAGAAAATTTTAAAGCCTCCTGTTAGGCCATCATCTACACGACATAGCCCTGAATTTTCCAATGCGTAGCTCTTTGCAAAAGAGAGATATTGGCATGGTAAAGCTGTCTTGTACCATTGCATATTTCTCCCAAACGAAGGACACTAGAATTAAAATTTTAAAGCCTCCTGTTAGGCCATCATCTACACGACATAGCCCTGAATTTTCCAATGCGCAGCTCTTTGCAAAAGAGAGATATTGGCAAGGAAAAGCTGTCTTGTACCATTGCATTTTTCTCCCAAACGAAGGTCACTAGAAAGAAAATTTTAAAGCCTCCTGTTAGGCCATCATCTACACGACATAGCCCTGAATTTTCCAATGCGTAGCTCTTTGCAAAAGAGAGATATTGGCAAGGAAAAGCTGTCTTGTACCATTGCATTTTTCTCCCAAACGAAGGACACTAGAAAGAAAATTTTAAAGCCTCCTGTTAGGCCATCATCTACACGACATAGCCCTGAATTTTCCAATGCGTAGCTCTTTGCAAAAGAGAGATATTGGCAAGGAAAAGCTGTCTTGTACCTTTGCATTTTTCTCCCAAACGAAGGACACTAGAGAGAAAATTGGAAAGCCTCCTGTTAGGCCATCATCTACACGAAATAGCCCTGAATTTTCCAATACGCAGCTCTTTGCAAAAGAGAGATATTGGCAAGGAAAAGCTGTCTTGTACCATTGCATTTTTCTCCCAAACGAAGGACACTAGAATGAAAATTTTAAAGCCTCCTGTTAGGCCATCATCTACACGACATAGCCCTGAATTTTCCAATGCGCAGCTCTTTGCAAAAGAGAGATATTGGCAAGGAAAAGCTGTCTTGTACCTTTGCATTTTTCTCCCAAACGAAGGTCACTAGAAAGAAAATTTTAAAGCCTCCTGTTAGGCCATCATCTACACGACATAGCCCTGAATTTTCCAATGCGTAGCTCTTTGCAAAAGAGAGATATTGGCAAGGAAAAGCTGTCTTGTACCTTTGCATTTTTCTCCCAAACGAAGTACACTAGAAGGAAAATTTTAAAGCCTCCTGTTAGGCCATCATCTACACGAAATAGCCCTGAATTTTCCAATGCGCAGCTCTTTGCAAAAGAGAGATATTGGTAAGGAAAAGCTGTCTTGTACCATTGCATTTTTCTCCCAAACGAAGGACACTAGAAAGAAAATTTTAAAGCCTCCTGTTAGGCCATCATCTACACGACATAGCCCTGAATTTTCCAATGCGTAGCTCTTTGCAAAAGAGAGATATTGGCAAGGAAAAGCTGTCTTGTACCATTGCATTTGTCTCCCAAACGAAGGACACTAGAAAGAAAATTTTAAAGCCTCCTGTTAGGCCATCATCTACACGACATAGCCCTGAATTTTTCAATGCGTAGCTCTTTGCAAAAGAGAGATATTGGCAAGGAAAAGCTGTCTTGTACCATTGCATATTTCTCCCAAACGAAGGACACTAGAAAGAAAATTTTAAAGCCTCCTGTTAGGCCATCATCTACACGACATAGCCCTGAATTTTCCAATGCGTAGCTCTTTGCAAAAGAGAGATATTGGCAAGGAAAAGCTGTCTTGTATCTTTGCATTTTTCTCCCAAACGAAGGACACTAGAATTAAAATTTTAAAGCCTCCTGTTAGGCCATCATCTACACGACATAGCCCTGAATTTTCCAATGCGCAGCTCTTTGCAAAAGAGAGATATTGGCAAGGAAAAGCTATCTTGTACCATTACATTTTTCTCCCAAACGAAGGTCACTAGAAAGAAAATTTTAAAGCCTCCTGTTAGGCAATCATCTACACGACATAGCCCTGAATTTTCCAATGCGTAGCTCTTTGCAAAAGAGAGATATTGGCAAGGAAAAGCTGTCTTGTACCATTGCATTTTTCTCCCAAACGAAGGTCACTAGAAAGAAAATTTTAAAGCCTCCTGTTAGGCCATCATCTACACGACATAGCCCTGAATTTTCCAATGCGTAGCTCTTTGCAAAAGAGAGATATTGGCAAGGAAAAGCTGTCTTGTACCTTTGCATTTTTCTCCCAAACGAAGGACACTAGAAAGAAAATTTTAAAGCCTCCTGTTAGGCCATCATCTACACGAAATAGCCCTGAATTTTCCAATGCGCAGCTCTTTGCAAAAGAGAGATATTGGCAAGGAAAAGCTGTCTTGTACCATTGCATTTTTCTCCCAAACGAAGGACACTAGAAAGAAAATTTTAAAGCCTCCTGTTAGGCCATCATCTACACGACATAGCCCTGAATTTTCCAATGCGCAGCTCTTTGCAAAAGAGAGATATTGGCAAGGAAAAGCTATCTTGTACCTTTGCATTTTTCTCCCAAACGAAGGACACTAGAATTAAAATTTTAAAGCCTCCTGTTAGGCCATCATCTACACGACATAGCCCTGAATTTTCCAATGCGTAGCTCTTTGCAAAAGAGAGATATTGGCAAGGAAAAGCTGTCTTGTACCTTTGCATTTTTCTCCCAAACGAAGGACACTAGAATTAAAATTTTAAAGCCTCCTGTTAGGCCATCATCTACATGACATAGCCCTGAATTTTCCAATGCGCAGCTCTTTGCAAAAGAGAGATATTGGCAAGGAAAAGCTGTCTTGTACCATTGCATTTTTCTCCCAAACGAAGGACACTAGAAAGAAAATTTTAAAGCCTCCTGTTAGGCCATCATCTACACGAAATAGCCCTGAATTTTCCAATGCGCAGCTCTTTGCAAAAGAGAGATATTGGCAAGGAAAAGCTGTCTTGTACCATTGCATTTTTCTCCCAAACGAAGGTCACTAGAAAGAAAATTTTAAAGCCTCCTGTTAGGCCATCATCTACACGACATAGCCCTGAATTTTCAAATGCGTAGCTCTTTGCAAAAGAGAGATATTGGCAAGGAAAAGCTGTCTTGTACCATTGCATTTTTCTCCCAAACGAAGGTCACTAGAAAGAAAATTTTAAAGCCTCCTGTTAGGCCATCATCTACACGACATAGCCCTGAATTTTCCAATGCGTAGCTCTTTGCAAAAGAGAGATATTGGCAAGGAAAAGCTGTCTTGTACCTTTGCATTTTTCTCCCAAACGAAGGACACTAGAAAGAAAATTTTAAAGCCTCCTGTTAGGCCATCATCTACACGACATAGCCCTGAATGTTCCAATGCGCAGCTCTTTGCAAAAGAGAGATATTGGCAAGGAAAAGCTATCTTGTACCTTTGCATTTTTCTCCCAAACGAAGGACACTAGAATTAAAATTTTAAAGCCTCCTGTTAGGCCATCATCTACATGACATAGCCCTGAATTTTCCAATGCGTAGCTCTTTGCAAAAGAGAGATATTGGCAAGGAAAAGCTGTCTTTTCCATTTGCATTTTTCTCCCAAACGAAGGACACTAGAAAGAAAATTTTAAAGCCTCCTGTTAGGCCATCATCTACACGACATAGCCCTGAATTTTCCAATGCGTAGCTCTTTGCAAAAGAGAGATATTGGCAAGGAAAAGCTGTCTTGTACCTTTGCATTTTTCTCCCAAACGAAGGACACTAGAATGAAAATTTTAAAGCCTCCTGTTAGGCCATCATCTACACGACATAGCCCTGAATTTTCCAATGCGCAGCTCTTTGCAAAAGAGAGATATTGGCAAGGAAAAGCTGTCTTGTACCTTTGCATTTTTCTCCCAAACGAAGGTCACTAGAAAGAAAATTTTAAAGCCTCCTGTTAGGCCATCATCTACACGACATAGCCCTGAATTTTCCAATGCGTAGCTCTTTGCAAAAGAGAGATATTGGCAAGGAAAAGCTGTCTTGTACCTTTGCATTTTTCTCCCAAACGAAGTACACTAGAAGGAAAATTTTAAAGCCTCCTGTTAGGCCATCATCTACACGAAATAGCCCTGAATTTTCCAATGCGCAGCTCTTTGCAAAAGAGAGATATTGGTAAGGAAAAGCTGTCTTGTACCATTGCATTTTTCTCCCAAACGAAGGACACTAGAAAGAAAATTTTAAAGCCTCCTGTTAGGCCATCATCTACACGACATAGCCCTGAATTTTCCAATGCGTAGCTCTTTGCAAAAGAGAGATATTGGCAAGGAAAAGCTGTCTTGTACCATTGCATTTGTCTCCCAAACGAAGGACACTAGAAAGAAAATTTTAAAGCCTCCTGTTAGGCCATCATCTACACGACATAGCCCTGAATTTTTCAATGCGTAGCTCTTTGCAAAAGAGAGATATTGGCAAGGAAAAGCTGTCTTGTACCATTGCATATTTCTCCCAAACGAAGGACACTAGAAAGAAAATTTTAAAGCCTCCTGTTAGGCCATCATCTACACGACATAGCCCTGAATTTTCCAATGCGTAGCTCTTTGCAAAAGAGAGATATTGGCAAGGAAAAGCTGTCTTGTACCTTTGCATTTTTCTCCCAAACGAAGGACACTAGAAAGAAAATTTTAAAGCCTCCTGTTAGGCCATCATCTACACGACATAGCCCTGAATGTTCCAATGCGCAGCTCTTTGCAAAAGAGAGATATTGGCAAGGAAAAGCTATCTTGTACCTTTGCATTTTTCTCCCAAACGAAGGACACTAGAATTAAAATTTTAAAGCCTCCTGTTAGGCCATCATCTACATGACATAGCCCTGAATTTTCCAATGCGTAGCTCTTTGCAAAAGAGAGATATTGGCAAGGAAAAGCTGTCTTTTCCATTTGCATTTTTCTCCCAAACGAAGGACACTAGAAAGAAAATTTTAAAGCCTCCTGTTAGGCCATCATCTACACGACATAGCCCTGAATTTTCCAATGCGTAGCTCTTTGCAAAAGAGAGATATTGGCAAGGAAAAGCTGTCTTGTACCTTTGCATTTTTCTCCCAAACGAAGGACACTAGAATGAAAATTTTAAAGCCTCCTGTTAGGCCATCATCTACACGACATAGCCCTGAATTTTCCAATGCGCAGCTCTTTGCAAAAGAGAGATATTGGCAAGGAAAAGCTGTCTTGTACCTTTGCATTTTTCTCCCAAACGAAGGTCACTAGAAAGAAAATTTTAAAGCCTCCTGTTAGGCCATCATCTACACGACATAGCCCTGAATTTTCCAATGCGTAGCTCTTTGCAAAAGAGAGATATTGGCAAGGAAAAGCTGTCTTGTACCTTTGCATTTTTCTCCCAAACGAAGTACACTAGAAGGAAAATTTTAAAGCCTCCTGTTAGGCCATCATCTACACGAAATAGCCCTGAATTTTCCAATGCGCAGCTCTTTGCAAAAGAGAGATATTGGTAAGGAAAAGCTGTCTTGTACCATTGCATTTTTCTCCCAAACGAAGGACACTAGAAAGAAAATTTTAAAGCCTCCTGTTAGGCCATCATCTACACGACATAGCCCTGAATTTTCCAATGCGTAGCTCTTTGCAAAAGAGAGATATTGGCAAGGAAAAGCTGTCTTGTACCATTGCATTTGTCTCCCAAACGAAGGACACTAGAAAGAAAATTTTAAAGCCTCCTGTTAGGCCATCATCTACACGACATAGCCCTGAATTTTTCAATGCGTAGCTCTTTGCAAAAGAGAGATATTGGCAAGGAAAAGCTGTCTTGTACCATTGCATATTTCTCCCAAACGAAGGACACTAGAAAGAAAATTTTAAAGCCTCCTGTTAGGCCATCATCTACACGACATAGCCCTGAATTTTCCAATGCGTAGCTCTTTGCAAAAGAGAGATATTGGCAAGGAAAAGCTGTCTTGTATCTTTGCATTTTTCTCCCAAACGAAGGACACTAGAATTAAAATTTTAAAGCCTCCTGTTAGGCCATCATCTACACGACATAGCCCTGAATTTTCCAATGCGCAGCTCTTTGCAAAAGAGAGATATTGGCAAGGAAAAGCTATCTTGTACCATTACATTTTTCTCCCAAACGAAGGTCACTAGAAAGAAAATTTTAAAGCCTCCTGTTAGGCAATCATCTACACGACATAGCCCTGAATTTTCCAATGCGTAGCTCTTTGCAAAAGAGAGATATTGGCAAGGAAAAGCTGTCTTGTACCATTGCATTTTTCTCCCAAACGAAGGTCACTAGAAAGAAAATTTTAAAGCCTCCTGTTAGGCCATCATCTACACGACATAGCCCTGAATTTTCCAATGCGTAGCTCTTTGCAAAAGAGAGATATTGGCAAGGAAAAGCTGTCTTGTACCTTTGCATTTTTCTCCCAAACGAAGGACACTAGAAAGAAAATTTTAAAGCCTCCTGTTAGGCCATCATCTACACGAAATAGCCCTGAATTTTCCAATGCGCAGCTCTTTGCAAAAGAGAGATATTGGCAAGGAAAAGCTGTCTTGTACCATTGCATTTTTCTCCCAAACGAAGGACACTAGAAAGAAAATTTTAAAGCCTCCTGTTAGGCCATCATCTACACGACATAGCCCTGAATTTTCCAATGCGCAGCTCTTTGCAAAAGAGAGATATTGGCAAGGAAAAGCTATCTTGTACCTTTGCATTTTTCTCCCAAACGAAGGACACTAGAATTAAAATTTTAAAGCCTCCTGTTAGGCCATCATCTACACGACATAGCCCTGAATTTTCCAATGCGTAGCTCTTTGCAAAAGAGAGATATTGGCAAGGAAAAGCTGTCTTGTACCTTTGCATTTTTCTCCCAAACGAAGGACACTAGAATTAAAATTTTAAAGCCTCCTGTTAGGCCATCATCTACATGACATAGCCCTGAATTTTCCAATGCGCAGCTCTTTGCAAAAGAGAGATATTGGCAAGGAAAAGCTGTCTTGTACCATTGCATTTTTCTCCCAAACGAAGGACACTAGAAAGAAAATTTTAAAGCCTCCTGTTAGGCCATCATCTACACGAAATAGCCCTGAATTTTCCAATGCGCAGCTCTTTGCAAAAGAGAGATATTGGCAAGGAAAAGCTGTCTTGTACCATTGCATTTTTCTCCCAAACGAAGGTCACTAGAAAGAAAATTTTAAAGCCTCCTGTTAGGCCATCATCTACACGACATAGCCCTGAATTTTCAAATGCGTAGCTCTTTGCAAAAGAGAGATATTGGCAAGGAAAAGCTGTCTTGTACCATTGCATTTTTCTCCCAAACGAAGGTCACTAGAAAGAAAATTTTAAAGCCTCCTGTTAGGCCATCATCTACACGACATAGCCCTGAATTTTCCAATGCGTAGCTCTTTGCAAAAGAGAGATATTGGCAAGGAAAAGCTGTCTTGTACCTTTGCATTTTTCTCCCAAACGAAGGACACTAGAAAGAAAATTTTAAAGCCTCCTGTTAGGCCATCATCTACACGACATAGCCCTGAATGTTCCAATGCGCAGCTCTTTGCAAAAGAGAGATATTGGCAAGGAAAAGCTATCTTGTACCTTTGCATTTTTCTCCCAAACGAAGGACACTAGAATTAAAATTTTAAAGCCTCCTGTTAGGCCATCATCTACATGACATAGCCCTGAATTTTCCAATGCGTAGCTCTTTGCAAAAGAGAGATATTGGCAAGGAAAAGCTGTCTTTTCCATTTGCATTTTTCTCCCAAACGAAGGACACTAGAAAGAAAATTTTAAAGCCTCCTGTTAGGCCATCATCTACACGACATAGCCCTGAATTTTCCAATGCGTAGCTCTTTGCAAAAGAGAGATATTGGCAAGGAAAAGCTGTCTTGTACCTTTGCATTTTTCTCCCAAACGAAGGACACTAGAAAGAAAATTTTAAAGCCTACTGTTAGGCCATCATCTACACGACATAGCCCTGAATTTTCCAATGCGCAGCTCTTTGCAAAAGAGAGATATTGGCAAGGTAAAGCTGTCTTGTACCATTGCATTTTTCTCCCAAACGAAGGACACTAGAAAGAAAATTTTAAAGCCTCCTGTTAGACCATCATCTACACGGCATAGCCATGAATTTTCCAATGCGCAGTATGTATAAAGAAGAAAGAAAAGAAAAAACACGGGTAGGTGGTATACAATTATGGACGGACTGCCGAGTGCCGACACAGAGGTAGCTACAGCCGTGGACTACCGTACTGTACTGTGTCTGCTGCTAATATAGACTGGATGATAATGAGATGTAGTATGTATAAAGAAGAAAGAAAAAAAAACCACGGGTAGGTGGTATACAATTATGGACGGACTGCCGAGTGCCGACACAGAGGTAGCTACAGCCGTGGACTACCGTACTGTACTGTGTCTGCTGCTAATATAGACTGGTTGATAAAGAGATGTAGTATGTATGTATAAAGAAGAAAGAAAAAAAAAACACGGGTAGGTGGTATACAATTATGGATGGACTGCCGAGTGCCGACACAGAGGTAGCTACAGCCGTGGACTACTGTACTGTCTGCTGCTAATATAGACTGGTTGATAAAGAGATGTAGTATGTATGTATAAAGAAGAAAGAAAAAAAAACCACGGGTAGGTGGTATACAATTATGGACGGACTGCCGAGTGCCGACACAGAGGTAGCTACAGCCGTGGACTACCGTACTGTACTGTGTCTGCTGCTAATATAGACTGGTTGATAAAGAGATGTAGTATGTATGTATAAAGAAGAAAGAAAAAAAAACCACGGGTAGGTGGTATACAATTATGGATGGACTGCCGAGTGCCGACACAGAGGTAGCTACAGCCGTGGACTACTGTACTGTGTCTGCTGCTAATATAGACTGGTTGATAAAGAGATGTAGTATGTATGTATAAAGAAGAAAAAAAAACCACGGGTAGGTGGTATACAATTATGGACGGACTGCCGAGTGCCGACACAGAGGTAGCTACAGCCGTGGACTACCGTACTGTACTGTGTCTGCTGCTAATATAGACTGGTTGATAAAGAGATGTAGTATGTATGTATAAAGAAGAAAGAAAAAAAAACCACGGGTAGGTGGTATACAATTATGGATGGACTGCCGAGTGCCGACACAGAGGTAGCTACAGCCGTGGACTACTGTACTGTGTCTGCTGCTAATATAGACTGGTTGATAAAGAGATGTAGTATGTATGTATAAAGAAGAAAGAAAAAAAAACCACGGGTAGGTGGTATACAATTATGGATGGACTGCCGAGTGCCGACACAGAGGTAGCTACAGCCGTGAACTACCGTACTGTGTCTGCTGCGACTGGATGATAAATAATGATATAAAAAAAATATATATATATCACTACTGCAGCCGGACAGGTATATATTATATAATGACGGACCTGCTGGACACTGTCTGTCAGCAGAATGAGTTTTTTATAGAATAAAAAAAAAAACACCACACAAGTCACACGACGAGTGTTTAACTTTTTCAGGCAATCACAATATAGTATACTACTAACTATACTGGTGGTCAGTGTGGTCAGGTCACTGGTCAGTCACACTGGCAGTGGCACTCCTGCAGCAAAAGTGTGCACTGTTTAATTTTAATAATATGTACTCCTGGCTCCTGCTATAACCTATAACTGGCACTGCTCCCCAGTCTCCCCCACAATTATAAGCTGTGTGAGCACAGTCAGATATATACATAGATGATGCAGCACACTGGGCTGAGCAGTGCACACAGATATGGTATGTGACTGAGTCACTGTGTATCGTTTTTTTCAGGCAGAGAACGGATTATATTAAATAAAACTGCACTGTCTGGTGGTCACTGTGGTCAGTCACTACTAAACTCTGCACTCTCTACAGTACTCCTAAGCTCCAGTAAATCAAGTGTCTCTGTCTCAAATCAATCTCACTCTCTCTCTTCTAATCTAAATGGAGAGGACGCCAGCCACGTCCTCTCCCTATCAATCTCAATGCACGTGTGAAAATGGCGGCGACGCGCGGCTCCTTATATAGAATCCGAGTCTCGCGAGAATCCGACAGCGTCATGATGACGTTCGGGCGCGCTCGGGTTAACCGAGCAAGGCGGGAAGATCCGAGTCGCTCGGACCCGTGAAAAAAAACATGAAGTTCGGGCGGGTTCGGATTCCGAGGAACCGAACCCGCTCATCTCTACTACACACCCAGGCCGACGCAATTGCCGGTCTGAGTAAGGTACCTGAATGTGTATAAATGGACTTCAGGGTAATCTCCTGTTTGCGGTCAGCACACTCTTTGAGGGTAGCCGTATCCTGGGACGGGAGGGCTACCTTCTTGGATAAGCGTGTTAATGCTTTGTCCACCCTAGGGGAGCATTCCCATCGTAACCTATCCGTTGATGGGAAAGGATACGCCATAAGAATCCTTTTGGAAATCTGCAGTCTTTTATCTGGAGATTCCCAAGCTTTTTCACATAACTCGTTCAGCTCGTGTGAGGGGGGAAAGGTTACCTCAGGCTTCTTTCCCTTGTACATATGTACCCTCTTGTCAGCGACAGGGGGTTCCTCTGTGATGTGCAAAACATCTTTTATTGCCATAATCATAAATCGAATGGATTTTGCCAATTTTGGCTGTAACTTTGCATCATCGTAATCGACACTGGAGTCAGAATCCGTGTCGGTATCTGTGTCAACAATCTGGGATAGTGGGCGCTTATGAGACCCTGACAGTCCCTGCAACATAGGATCAGGCATGGGTTGAAACCCTGACTGTCCCAAAGCTTCTGCCTTGTCTAATCTTTTGTGCAATGAGTTTACACTAGCATTTAAAACATTCCACATATCCATCCAATCAGCTGTCGGCGGAGACACCACATTCATTTGCTCCCGCTCCTCTCTAATATAGCCTTCTTCCTCAGACATGTCGACACACGTGTACCGACACACTACACACACAGGGAATGCTTTTTCTGAAGACAGTTTCCCCACAAGGCCCTTTGGAGAGACAGAGAGAGAGTATGCCAGCACACCCCCCAGCGCTATATAACCCAGGAATAAAACAGTAACTTAATGTTTGCCCAGTAGTGCTGCTGTATGTAATTTGCGAATTATGTGCCCCCCCCCACCCCTCTTTTCAACCCTCTTGTCTAACGTGGTATAAGCAGGGTAGAGTCCGGGGAGCTTCCTCTCAGCGGTGCTGTGGAGAAAAAATGGCGCTGGTGAGTGCTGAGGGAGAAGCCCCGCCCCCTCGGAGGCGGGCTTCTGTCCCGCTTAAACTGTAAAATTGGTGGGGGCTTATACATATATAAAGTGCCCAGCTGTATATATGTTATATTTTTGCGAAAGAGGTTTATATTGCTGCCCAGGGCGCCCCCCCTGCGCCCTGCACCCTTACAGTGACCGGAGTATGTGAGGTGTATGGGAGCAAAGGCGCACAGCTGCAGTGCTATGCGTTACCTTAGTGAAGATCATGAAGTCTTCTGCCGCCTCTGAAGTCTTCTTTTCTTCTCATACTCACCCGGCTTCTATCTTCCGGCTCTGCGAGGGGGACGGCGGCGCGGCTCTGGGACGGACGGCGAGGGTGAGATCCTGCGTACCAATCCCACTGGAGCTAATGGTGTCCAGTAGCCTAAGAAGCAGGACCTTGCAACTCAGAGAGCAGGGCTGCTTCTCTCCCCTCAGTCCCTCGATGAGGGAGTCTGTTGCCAGCAGTGCTCCCTGAAAATTAAAAACCTAACAAAATACTTTCTGTCAGAAAGCTCAGGAGAGCTCCTGAAAAGCACCCAGTCTCCACTGGGTACAGTATCAAACTGAGTTCTGGAGGAGGGGCATAGAGGGAGGAGCCAGTGCACACCCAGAACTAAAGTCTTTCTTAAAGTGCCCATGTCTCCTGCGGAGCCCGTCTATCCCCATGGTCCTTACGGAGTCCACAGCATCCTCTAGGACGTTAGAGAAAATAGGATTTTAATACCTACCGGTAAATCCTTTTCTCTTAGTCCGTAGAGGATGCTGGGCACCCGTCCCAGTGCGTACTGTGTCTGCAGTTATTAAATGGCCCTTAACTCCAGAACATTTATGTGGAGATGAAAACATCCAAGGAAGACTTGACCATCTTCCTTGGATGTTTTCCCCCTGTGTGACTGCTCTCCAGACTCGGAGGGTTGCATCCGTGGTCCCTAGGATCCCGTCCTGGATCCCGAACAATCACCCCTCTAGGTGGTGAGAACTGTGCAGCCACCAATGGAGTGAGATTCTGGTCTTGGAAGACAGGATTATCCTCCGGTGCATGTGTAGGTGGGATCCGGACCACTTGTCCAACAGGTCCCACTGGAACACTCTGGCATGGAACCTGCCAAACTGAATGGCCTCGTAGGCCGCAACCATCTTCCCCAGCAACTGAATGCATTGATGGATTAACACTCTTGCTGGTTTCAGAATTTGTTTGACCAGACTCTGGATCTCCAGAGCCTTTCCACTAGAAGAAAACCTCTTCTGTGTCCAGTATCACTCCCAAAAACAACAACCGCGTCATTGGGACCAACTGCGATTTTGGCAAGTTTAGGAGCCAACCATGTTGTTGAAGAACTGTCAGGGAGAGTAGATGTTTTGCACCAACTGGTCCCTGGATCTCGCCTTTATCAGGAGATCATCCAAGTACGGGATAATTGTGACTCCTTGCTTGCGAAGGAGAACCATCATTTCCGCCATCACCCTGGTGAAAATCCTCGGAGCCGTGGACAGACCAAACGGCAACGTCTGAAATTGGTAATGACAATCCTGAATTGCAAACCTCAGGTAGCTTGATGCAGTGGCTAAATGGGAACATATAAGTAGGCATCCTTTATGTCTACCAAAACCATGAAATCTCCTTTATCCCCCGGACTGGAGATCACTACCCTGAGAGATTCCATCTTGAAATTGAATTTCTTTAGGTAGAAATTAAGGGATTTCAGATTTAAGATTGGTCTGACTGAGCCGTCCGGCTTCGGGACCACGAAGAGGCTTGAATAAAAACCTTCTCCCTGCTGACTAAGGCTGATTTGAACAATCGGTGAGGGGGAACGTCTTGAAACCCCAGTTTGTACCCTTGGGACACTATTTGTAAAACCCACGAGTCCAGGTCCGAATGAATCCAGAACTGACTGAAGAGTTTTAGACGTGCCCCCCACTGGTGCGGGCTCCTGCAAGAGAGCCCCAGCGTCATGCAGTGGATTTGGCAGAAGCAGAGGACGATCTCTGCTCCTGCGATCTTGAAGAGGCTACAGACCTCTTCCCTCTTTTCCTTCCTCTACCTGCAAAGAAAGGGGAATCTTAACTTCTTGCATATCTATTGGGCCGAAATGACTGCGTCAGATAATGATGCGTCTTCATCCGTTGAGAGGGAACATAGGGCAAGAAGGATGACTTACCTGCGGGAGCTGCCGAGATCAAATTAACTAGGCCGTCGCCAAACAAGGCTTCACCTTCATAGGGAAGAGACTCCCTTTCTTCTTGGAGTCAGCATCAGCATTCCCTTGGTGAATCCACAATGCCCTCCTATCCGAGACTGCCATGAAATTGGCCCGTGAGCACTTGTGCCCGGTGTAGGATTTTTAAATATGTGTAGTTTACTGTATGCAAGGGTTTAAAACCTTTTAGGAACTGAGCTCTAAGGTGTATTACATGTAGTTTAAAAAAAACAAAAAAGGTTTATTTTATGGCAGTAGTTTCCAAACTGGGGTTCTTGCACTGGTAGCATAGTTTGGTGGTCCAGGACCAATTAAAATTATTTATACTTTATTAAATTGGCAAAACCATTCCCTCACAACATAACTGAACCTGAGGATGACATGCTATAAACACAATTTACTTAATTTTATATTTTTTTCTGAATTTCTCAATAAAAAAAACTTTGGCCTAGGGGTGCCGTGAAACAAATTTTGATACTCTAGGGCAGGGGTGTCAAACCCATGGGCCGCATGCCGCCCCCAATGCATCCTTTTGTGGCCCACAGGCCGGGGTCCGGCAGGGGTCCGACAGGGGTCCTTTTGTGGCCCGATCACCTTGCTTAGAGCGAGGGCAGGAGAGTGCAGCCAGAGTCTTTGCTTTCTATGTGCGGCACCATCTTCCCGAAGAGATCACCGGGAAGATAGTGCCCCTTCCACTGGCTACAGCACAGGTATACTGGGGTGGGGTAGCAAACTGGGGGCCCCAATGGGCCCCTCCAGCAGTCCCTCTACCAAAACACGTCTTTTGGTGGTTTTGCGGTGTTGTTATAACTACATGGTGACGATACTGTAGCACAGAGATTTTCAACCATTTACAACTCACGTCACACAGAACAAGATTTAAATATTGACAAGGCACACTGAAATATAATGGTGATGCATGGTGCAGTATCGTGTCCTAGGATGTCATGTCGCAGCTTCTCCATAGGTAACGCCTGAACAGGCCCGCTGACAGGGGGGACAAAGGGGACACTTGTTCAGGGCTCCAAGTATTAAGAACAGAAATAATGGGGCCACAGTGCCAATATTGCTTTTTAAAGTGTATCCACCAACTGCTCAATTTAAGCAGGAAAACAATTAACAGGCCAACTAAACCCTCCCCCCTCCTTTTACCCCATCACTTTGTCCAGTCCCTGTGGTCCATACTGTATTGCCATTATTATGCATGTTGCTGTGCTGGCCCTTTTCTGAATGTCCCTGCCACCGCCACCGAAGAGCTGGATAGCCCAGTATGAAAACCACCTGCCGGCCTCACTGACGGTCCGAGTCAAAGGCTCCATTTTTTTTAAAGATCCCTCTGCCAAGTTAAGGGGGGGTTGAGGGGGCCCCAGAGATATCAGTGTACTGGGCCCCGAGATTTCTGTTGCTGGCCCTGACCCTCAGGGGCGTATCTACCCCTTGGCCAGGATGGCACTTGCCAGGGGCACCATCCAGCTGTGCCAACCGTGGCTAAGGGATAGAGTTCTGCAGTCTCGAAAGGGCGCTATGGCAATCAGCGTGGGACTGACCAATTAGACGGTGAGGGAAGGATACTGAAATTGTCCCAACCCTGTTACAGTTTGAAACGCCCCTCAACTGCTGTCCACTGCTTTACTCCTAGCTCTGCCCCTTTGAAATTATTAATCCCTACCCCCTGGTAGGCGGAGTTCTCCAGGCCCATACTCAGGAGTCACCACTGCTGTACATTATGTGCCAGTTGTAGAGGCAGAGCGGGGAACATCAGAGAACGCCACAAATTACACAGTGGGCAAGGAGATGGCTGGAGACAGCTGCACAGCCATGCCTTGCAAGTTCGAGAGAGCTGTTGAATTTCAGCACTTCAAGTCAGAGCCTGCCCCCTGCTGCCCAAGCAGTCCGTGACAGTTAGTGTCGAGGAGGGGGGGATTTGTGCATGTGTGCTATCAGTGTGTGTGTGGGGGGGGGGTGGGGGGGTGGAGGATGTGTGTGACTGTGAGGGAGCTGTCAGTGTCAGTGGGGAGAGGAGCAGGAGGGAGTTGTCAGTGTGTGGAAGTGATGAGAGTTGTCAGTACTGGGGAAATGTGTGTGTGTGTGTACTAGATTTAGGAGTGTGTGTTTGTGAGAGGTTTCAGTTGGGGAATTAGAGTTCATACAGTAATTAAATGTTTTCATATTGAGAACTACATCTCCCAGCATATACAGTGTGCTGGGGATGCTAACAAGCTTTATTTAAAAGTTTAAAAAACATTGCTTTTATGACTGCAATGGTTAAAAAGGGAGAGCTATAAATCAATTTATCAGTGAATGATCGCAGTTTGAGCTGTTACATTTTACTGAACCACCTATCCCTCCACACTCACTACCTGTCCTCAGGATACATTTACCATCCCGGCAGACGGTATACCGGCGGTCATTTGACCGATGTTGGAATCCTGACACCACTTGGGAGACTGGTGCCGGCACACAGACAGCCAACATCCCGAAGGCGAGTATTGGAGGGAGGGTTAGGACCGGGGGAGGGGGTGTTAGGGAAGGCACTAGGAGGGGGGGGGTTAGTCCTAGCTGCCACCCCCTGAGGGTTAGCCCTATCCGCCACCCCCCCCAGAGGGTTAGGATTAGGATTAGGTATCATGTGACTGCTGGAATCCCGAGCGCCGGATGCCATACCCAACCCCCTTTACTTTTTCAGGCATTTCTATCTCTCCTCTCTCTATGGTGTTCCGATTGCCCACTTTCCCTTGTGCTTTTCTCTCTCTCTCCTTTGTTTAGAGCATCAGTTTCTGTAGTCCACTTTATCCTTATTTTTTCCAGTGTTTCACTATCTCTCTGATGTAATGAGGATGTATGGTCTAGAGGGATCAGTAATGCATTGTACTGTATAGAGGCGTCAGGGATGTAGCGTAGGGTATAGAGGCGTCAGGGATGTAGCGTAGGTTATAGAGGCATCAGGAATGTAGCGTAGGGAATAGAGGCGTCAGGGATTTAGCTTAGGGAATATAGGCATCAGGGATGTACTAGCAGGTATATAGAGGTCAGTGTACTGTATAGAGTGGTCAGTAATGCAGTGATGGTTATAGAAAGGTCAGTGATGTAGTGTAGGGTATAGAGGGGTCAGTTATGTAGTGTGGGGTAAAGAGGGGTCAGTAAAGATACTAAGCTGAAGTACTTAGAACACTTCTTGAATTAAGACACAACCTGCAAGAAAAAGTATGCAATATGGGCGAAAAGGCAAATGTCAGAGGTCTGATACAAGTGACCAGCTCCACACCTTGCACCACATAGCATTATGTTAAACTGGGATATGTTCTTTTTTGGTGTGTGTGTGTGTGTGTGTGTGTATGTGTGTGTGTGGGGGGGGGGGGGGGGTGCCAAAGGAAATTTTTGCCATTGGCTCCTTTGGTCTAGAACCAGCCCTGATCACAAAATATTTTTGTCTGAGCAGACTGGACACTGATCAGCGTTGGCTCATTCTCAGCCCCCCGCCCAGCCTCTGCTGCCAACAGACTGCTTTTAGCTAGTTAACCTTCTGCCTTCCCTATCTATGACACAGACTGCTGCTAATGCTACCAGAATGTTCCCAGTGGCTTCACACCAACAGTGAATCCCAGCCGATGATGTAGGGCTGCGTGTGGGGGAGGGGGTCAGTTGCTGTGGCTCCAACATGGTAACCGCCAATGGACTGCAATGCTTTATCGAAAGGGGGGGCGCTAGTCCCTTACTTTGCCAGGGGCGCTTGGACCCCTAGCTACACCTCTGTTGACCCTAACCGATACCCCTAAACTAACCATAATTCCTGCAGTAAAAATCCATGTTTCTATGTATATAGGGGGTCATTCCGAGTTGATCGCTTGCTGCCGTTGTTCGCTGCGTAGCAATCAGTTGAAAAAAAATGGCTAATCTGTGCATGCGCATGCTCCGTAATGTGCATGCGCATCGTACGGGTACAAAGTCCATTGTGGTTTTGCACTAGTTCTAGCGATTATTCCAATCACAGAACAGGCCACAAGGAGATTGACAGAAAGAGGGCGTTTCTGGGTGTCAACTGACCGTTTTCAGGGAGTGCTTGGAAAAATGCAGGCGTGGCAGAAGAAATGCAGACGTGGCTGGGCATTCGCTGGATGGGTGTGTGACATCAAAAGCCGTCCCTCGGTTGTTAGAATCAACGCACACGAAGTGTAACTACAGTGCTGGTCTTATTTTGAAACGATTTTGCAGGCGCTCTGCTGCTCAAGTGTTCGCACTTCTCCAAAGTGAATATACACTCTCCAGTGGGCAGCGACAATGCGTTTGCATGGCTGCTAAAAACTGCTAGCGAGCAATCAACTCAGAATGAACCCCATAGTGTATTGCAAGAAAATATCTGTAAATCCAATGGTACCGTAAGTGCGGTATATACTCGCACTTCTTTGCGGGGTGAGAACATCTCCCCTAAGTGAAGTCAGCCCTATGAATAGAGTTTGTGTGATCCCTGTGCAGCAGTCACAGAAAGGGTTCATCTCTGCAGTTTGTCACTCAAATTACATTGCTGCATTTTTTCTAGAAGTGGATCTGAGAGCTGTTACCCGCAGACCAGCTACAATAATTATCCTGGGTACTCACTAGACCAGTGGTTCTCAAACTGCACCCTGGGGTGCCTCAGGACACTTGCAGGGGTGCCTTGGATTGGTGGTCCAGGACCAATTCAAAATATTTATAGTTAGTGTTATAGGCAAAACCAGTGCTGTTGGCTGGCAATCATAACATATGTGCACAAGCAGAAGCAAATCCTGTCCCCTACCAAAGGGCCAGTGCTAGGGTGTTTGGCGCCTCCCTGCAAACTATTAATTTGGGCCCTCTCTCCAATACTTAATAAAGGGACAGTGCGCTCCTTAAAAAAAGACGGTGTGGTATCACAAGGAAGGGGCATGGCCACACAATAGCACCCCAAATCAAAATACGCCACACAGTAGCACTATCTTATTGTCATTACACCGCATGTAATAATAATAATAATAATAATAATAATACCCACAGTCGCAGTGCCCTTTATACACATAACCACCATATCAGTGCAGCTTACACACATAATGCCAACAGTAGCAGTGCCCCTTCTACACATGCCCACGGTGGCAATCCTTTACATGGCAAATATCAACCTGGTTTTGCCATGTAAAGGATTGCCACTTTAAAAAACAAACAATAAAAAAAAAAAAACACAACAGGAAAAAACACAAAATCTCTCACTTTCTGATTCTCACACCCTATTACATTCCTCCCTATATATTTAAATGTTTCTATTACTGTATGTTCCCTCTTCCCTTCTCCAAACTATACACATAATCTTTTAGTATTTCCAGGTAAGTTTTGTGATGTAGGCCATGCACAATTTTAGTTGCCCTAATGTATTTACAGCCTTCTGGAGATATGGCTTCTGGAACTGAACACAGGATTCTAAATGTGGCTGTACCAAGGACCTATACAGTTGCATTACAGGTTGAGTATCCCTTATCCAAAATGCTTGGGACCAGAGGAATTTTGGATATCGGATTTTTCTGTATTTTGGAATAATTGCATACCATAACGAGATATTATGGTGATGGGACCTAAATCTAAGCACAGAATGCATTTATGTTTCATATACACCTTATACACACAGCCTGAAGGTCATTTTAGCCAATATTTTTTATAACTTTGTGCATTAAACAAAGTGTGTGTACATTCACAGAATTCATTCATGTGTCATATACACCTTATACACACAGTCTGAAGTTCATTTAATACAATATTTTTAATAACTTTGAGTATTAAACAAAGTTTGTGTACACTGAGCCATCAAAAAACAAAGGTTTCACTATCTCAGTCTCACTCAAAAAAGTCCGTATTTCGGAATATTCCGTATTTCAGAATATTTGCATATGGGATACTCAACCTGTATTACTTTTTTCTGCTACTGGTTCTTTAACCTATGCAAACAAGCATCTGACTTGCCTTTCCTATTGCTTTGTTACATTGCTCACCTGAAATAGTAATACTTAGATAGCTTTCCTCTTGCCATTATAATGCCCTTAATATTATAGTTAGCCTTTGCATTTTTGAGACGTGTATGATTTTGCATTTTTTGGCATTAAATGTTGCCATGTTCTTGACCATTCCTCTAGTCCAGGGGCAGAACTGCCAGAGACAACGGAGTCAGTTGCCGCCGGGCTCCAGCCCTGAAGGGGCTCCAGCCCTAAAGGGGCTTCCTCCATTGCCCCCCGGCTGTTACGTGCCCTTCCTACTAAATAGACAAAGGCGCTACCAGCAGGGTCTCGCAGTTTGTACATTCCATGCCGTAACACCCTTCTTTCCACCTTTTTCAAGACCCAGCCCAGCAGCCTCGCCGCTGCCACCACCGCTAGCTGCAGCACTGCCAGCGGTGGGGTGCCCCTGCTTCTTCTCACACCACAGATAGCTGGGCAGCACTGCAACTGCCTGCCTGATTGCTCCGCCCCCTTCCGGCTCCCAAGCACCTCTGCTGCCCAGTGATCCAGGAGCCTGCTGCTAGGAAGAAGTGGCCGAGCTTCAGCAAGCGAGTCTGGACACTGGCGGAGGAAGCCATGATAACCAGATAATGGGGAGTGGAGAGCCAGTTCCAAGGTAATACTTTATACAGCTGGTTGAGATCCTGGTCGGTGGATATGGATTCCAAGAAAACCCTGGAGGTGCTTCCTTTCAAGGGAGACACTCTCTTTGGAGAAGACCTCAATAAGATTGTAGCTGATCTGGCTACTGCTAAAACAGCTTGCCTACCTCGTATGACTCCTACCACGCAGAAGGCTAAAAGTACTTTCCCTTGGCCCTTTCATCCCTCAGGTAAAGCGTACCAAAGGTCAGGCATACCCAAAGCAAGCTCATGCTTCCAGACCTGCCAAGCCCAGACTGAAGCAAGCCTGGGCTGCCCATCAGCCTGCTTCCAAAACGGACAAGCCTGCCGCATGACGGTGCAGGCCTCCCTCTGGGGGATCCCATGGTGGGGGGCCCGACTTCTAGGCTTGGCATAGAAAGGTATAATTCTAAGCTAGAGAATTCTGTTTGGAGCTCACCTTGTACTTTGTGAAGAAATAATCAGCATTGTGGCTGAGCAGATACATGTAGTGTGTGGCTGCAAACTGCATGGATCTGCTGCGTTGTAATGCTGATACTTTTTTTTTGCAAAGTACCAATAGCTTCATATAATGTTCACAATTTTTACGCAGGATCAAATAGCTCAATAGGTAGGGTGTTTGATTAGAATTCAACAGGTTATAGGTTTGAATCCTGGGTATGGTAGTTTGAGATGTGTTATTTAATAAAGTATGTTGTTCTGACTGCTGGGATATCATACTAAATAAATGGAGTTGATCAATTTTTTTTTATTTTTTTTTTAAACTAGGGACAATTTCCAGATACTTTTCTTTATAACTGAGATTGCCCCCTGGAACTTCACATCAGTTGACAACTATGCATGAGTGGGCAGTGCTTGCTCTGGATCTGCCCACCCATTTATGTGCCGTCATAAAAGAAAGCACAACTGACAGTTATCCTGGGCGTACACTACACAATTATCTGTCAGGCTATCTATCCAGTCTGGATGGATGGAATGAAAATCTGATCTGGTAATGTATAGTAGCAAATGTCAATTAACCATTTGCTCCCAAACACTAGAAAAGTGGTCAAAAATGGTCATTACACAAATTGGTTAAACCCAAAATTTAACCAATTTGTTTAGGGGACCATGTTTGTCCATTTTCTAGTGTTTGAGAGTAAATCGTTGATGGTCATTTGCTCACATAGATAACCGGATTTCTATTCCAACCAGCCAGTGTTGGAGATATGGTCTGCCAGATTACATAATGCATACCAGAGCCATAACTAGACTTTTTGGTGCCCTGTGACAGAGAATTATATGCCCCCCCCCTCCCCTCCCCATTTTTGCAATATGGACAAAAGGCGCATGCCTTGTGGGGAAGGGGCATAACAAGATTGGTCTCAGAGAAAGCACATGAGATATGAAGATATATCTAGTATACTTGACACTCAATGGTTTGTGGTATTGCCGGGGTGCCCTCCTTAAATGCATATACAGTCACACATGGCGTGTTTGTGCAAATGGCATATCAGCAGTCAGCACTAACTGGTGACATGCCATTTGTACAAGTAAGCCATGTGTGACTAATATATAAACATACTTTATTAAATAACACCTCAAACTATCATACCCAGGATTCAAATCTATAACCTGTTGAATTCTAATCAAACACCCTACCCATTGAGCTACTTGATCCTGCATCTATTCTAACCTCCAAAAACAGATTCAGTTGCATTTTCCAGCGTGTTTTGTTTGCGCCTTTGCAAATGTCTTACATCGACAAACTTATTTAGTACTATTTTGCAAATAGGGTTACATTGTCGCAACATTGTGTTCCCTAATTGCTTGATTTTTTAAATGCAACAATTGATAAAGACACCTGATAATTGCTCTGTGGAGTGTTATTTTGTGTCTACTTCTTATCTACATTTAATTACCTACCTCTAATCAAGGCATTTTTAAATGCTGGGGGCTGCCAGGACGTGAGGCCTACCTAGACTTTAGATCGGAATTTGAATGTACTTGTGAACTAACTTAATTTCCTACTTCTAAATTCATTCCTAAATTCACTACTTACATTAATCCTGTAGTTGAGCATTTTGAGCCTTCAATTGTGGGTATTGTTTTGTGTCCAGACCAGCAGCTGGTGGTGTGCATTTGCTGGAAAGGCATCGAAGACCTCCGATATGCTGCATCTCCTGATGTGTGTCTCCATCAAGTGGCTGTCAGCAAATGCATGCTAGACACCCCATTCCAAGCTGATTGTGACATCACGGAACATGCATCATAGAACAGGCATGCCAGAATATGGGTCTTCAACCTGCGACCCTCCAGCTGCTGTGGAACTACATATACCAGCATGCCCTGCCTCAGTTTTAGCATACCTTAATAGCAAAACTGTGGCAGGGCATGCTGGGATGTGTAGTTTCACAGCAGCTGGAGGGCCACAGGATGAAGACCCATGTGCTAGAGCCAAGCCGCAGGTACATTGAATGCTAGCAAGCTGAATGTTTAAATCCTTTTTGTTCCGCAGCATTCCAATGCGGAAGATTCCATGGAACCAGAGATTATTCCATTGAGAAGGACATGCTGCCTGGATGACTGCACTGTGCAAATTAAATCACGGAGCCAGTTGGCTTGTGGGTGGCTCTGGTGACTGGGTGGTTGGGTGGGCGGTGTGTCAGAGGTGGAGCACATGCAAATGAATGTGTATCATCCTGCTAGTGAGAGTGAAAACTCATGCAGGAGTGTGCCTGCTTGTCAGTGGGTTATGCACCTTGCCAGGCGTCAAATCTACATGGAGCAGCTGGAGGGGACAAGAGCAGGTTTGCAAAATATAGATAGAAGAGCATATATGCTGGCGCATTCTCCATGATTGTGTCAGCTTATGTTTTGGTGCACTGCACTTTCCTCCACTAAGTTTTAGCCATTTTGGTTAAACGCAAGTGTAGTTGCTTCTCGCCCTTTTGGCTGTGATCTTGTATCGTGGTTGAAGAGTCTGCTGGAGGGATTGTTTTCTTCATTGACGAGAGACTGAAGATATTACAGGATGGAAGGCTTGGGAACACTATCTGTTTTTCAGTTGTGGAAGAGTTGAAAGACAGCTTTTACTTGCCAATATCTCTCTTTTGCAAAGAGCTACGCATTGGAAAATTCAGGGCTATACCGTGTAGATGAAGCACTAACAGGAGGCTTTAAAATTTTCATTCTAGTTTCCTTCGTTTGGGAGAAAAATGCAAAGGTACAAGACAGCTTTTCCTTGCCAATATCTCTCTTTTGCAAAGAGCTGCACATTGGAAAATTCAGGGCTATGCCGTGTAGATGATGGCCTAACAGGAGGCTTTAAAATTTTCTTTCTAGTGTCCTTCGTTTGGGAGAAAAATGCAAAGGTACAAGACAGCTTTTCCTTGCCAATATCTCTCTTTTGCAAAGAGCTACGCATTGGAAAATTCAGGGCTATGCCGTGTAGATGATGGCCTAACAGGAGGCTTTAAAATTTTCTTTCTAGTGTCCTTCGTTTGGGAGAAAAATGCAAAGGTACAAGACAGCTTTTCCTTGCCAATATCTCTCTTTTGCAAAGAGCTACGCATTGGAAAATTCAGGGCTATACCGTGTAGATGAAGCACTAACAGGAGGCTTTAAAATTTTCATTCTAGTGTCCTTCGTTTGGGAGAAAAATGCAAAGGTAGCTTGTGCCATCGCCACTCTGCTCCTTGTGCCGCCTTGGCGGTTTACATGAGCCACTGCGGTGACGTTGTCTGACTGGATCAGAACCGGTTGGTCGCAAAGTAAGGTCTCCGCTTGACGTAGGGCATTGTATATGGCCCCTAGTTTCAGGATGTTGATGTGAAGACAAGTCTCTTGACTTGACCAAAGACCTTGGAAATTTCTTCCCTGTGTGACTGCTCCCCAACCTTGGAGGCTTGCATCTGTGGTCACCAGGATCCAGTCCTGAATGCCGAATCTGCGTCACTCGAGAAGGTGAGCACTCTGCAGCCACCACAGGAGTGATACCCTGACCCTGGGGGACAGGGTGATCAACCAATGCATCTGTAAATGTGACCCAGACCACTTGTCCAGTAGGTCCCATTGGAAAGTATTCGCATGGAACCTGCCGAATGGAGTGGCTTTGTATGATGCCACCATCTTTCCCAGGACTCGAGTGCAGTGATGCACTGACACAAGTTTTGGTTTCAATAGGTTCCTGACAAGAGTCATGAGTTCCTGGGCCTTTTCTATCAGGAGATAAACCCTCTTCTGGTCTGTGTCCAGAATCATGCCCAAGAAAGACAGACGAGTCGTAGGAACCAACTGCGACTTTGGGATATTGAAAATCCAGCCGTGTTGCTGTAACACTTTCAGTGAAAGTGATACGCTGTTCAGCAACTGCTCTCTTGATCTCGCTTTTATGAGATCGCTCAAGTACGGGATAATTGTGACACCTTGCTTGCGCAGGAAAACCATCATTTCCACCATTACCTTGGTGAAAATTCTCTGGGCCGTGGAGAGACCAAACAGCAACGTCTGAAATTGGCAATGACAGTCCTGTACCGCAAATCTGAGGTACGACTGATGAGATGGATAAATTTGGACATGAAGGTATGCATCCTGTACACAAATGCGGACAACAGGTGTCAAGCCGTGTGTTGCCTTTGTCAAGCTGTAATAAGTAGGGGTAAGGACGTTAACCACCTCAGAACATCCTCCCTTATACGTCACCTGCAGCGCATTAATCATAAGTCAGTGACAAGTTCAAAAACTTTGGATGACAGCGGAAGCAGTCCACTGACCACTAAATCCCTTCCTCTTGTAACCAAGCTCCTGCAAACCACACCACCAACTCCCTCAGTGTCAATTTCCTCCTTAGACAGGAGAGCCAATAGTCCTGCAGGCCATGTCACTGGCAAGTCTGACGAGTCCTCTCCTGCCTGGGATTCCTCCGATGCATCCTTGAGTGTAACGCCTACTGCTGCTGGCGCTGCTGTTGTTGCTGCTGGGAGTCGATCGTCATCCCAGAGGGGAAGTCGGAAGACCACTTGTACTACTTCCAGTAGGCAATTGACTGTCCAACAGTCCTTTGCGAGGAAAATGAAATATCACAGCAGTCATCCTGCTGCAAAGCGGATAACTCAGGTCTTGTCAGCCTGGGTGGTGAGAAACGTGGTTCCGGTATCCATCGTTAATTCAGTGGCAACTAGAGACTTGATTGAGGTACTGTGTCCCCGGTACCAAATGCCATCTAGGTTCCATTTCTCTAGGCAGGCGATACCGAAAATGTACACAGACCTCAGAAAAAGAGTCACCAGTGTCCTAAAAAATGCAGTTGTACCCAATGTCCACTAGTCCACATGTCCGTGGTTAAGTGGAGCAGGGCAGACTCAGGACTATATGACTGTGACAGCCCACTGGGTAGATGTATTGCCTCCCGCAGCAAGGACAGCAGCGGCGGCACCAGTAGCAGCATCTCGCAAATGCCAACTCGTTCCTAGGCAGGCTACGCTTTGTATCACCGCTTTCCATAAGAGGCACACAGCTGACAACCTCTTACGGAAACTGAGGAACATCATCGCAGAATGGCTTACCCCAATTTGACTCTCCTGGGGATTTGTGACATCGGACAACGCCACCAATATTGTGCGTGCATTACATCTGGGCAAATTCCAGCACGTCCCATGTTTTGCACATACATTGAATTTGGTGGTGCAGAATTATTTAAAAAACGACAGGGGCATGCAAGAGATGCTGTCGGTGGCCCGAAGAATTGCGGGCCACTTTCTGCATTCAGCCACCGCGTGCCGAAGACTGGAGCACCACCAAACATTCCTGAACCTGCCCTGCCATCCTCTGAAGCAAGAGGTGGTAACGAGGTGGAATTCAACCCTCTATATGCTTCAGAAGATGGAGGAGCAGCAAAAGGCCATTCAAGCCTATACATCTACCCACGATATAGGCAAAGGAGGGGGAATGCACCTGACTCAAGCGCAGTGGAGAATGATTTCAACGTTGTGCAAGGTTCTGCAATCCTTTGAACTTGCCACACGTGAAGTCAGTTCAGACACTGCCAGCCTGAGTCAGGTCATTCCCCTCATCAGGCTTTTGCAGAAGAAGCTGGAGACATTGAAGGAGGAGCTAAAACAGAGCGATTACGCTAGGCATGTGGGACTTGTGGATGGAGCCCTTAATTCGCTTAACCAGGATTCAATCTGTTGAAATCAGAGCAATAAATTTTGGCCACCGTGCTCGATCCTAGATTTAAAACCTACATTGTATCTCTCTTTCCTGCAGACACAAGTCTGCAGAGGTTCAAAGACCTGCTGGTGAGAAAATTGTCAAGTCAAGCGGAACGTGACCCGTCAACAGCTCCTCCTTCACATTCTCCCGCAACTGGGGGTGCGAGGAAAAGGCTAAGAATTCCGAGCCCGCCCGCTGGCGGTGATGCAGGGCAGTCTGGAGTGAGTGCTGACATCTGGTCCGGACTGAAGGACCTGGCAACGATTACTGACATGTCGTCTACTGTCACTGCATATGATTCTGTCACCTTTGAAAGAATGGTGGAGGATTATATAAGTGACCGCATCCAGGTAGGCACGTATGTATACTGGCAGGAAAAAGAGGCAATTTGGAGGCCCTTGCACAAACTGGCTTTATTCTACCTAAGTTGCCCTCCCTCCAGTGTGTACTCCAAAAGAGTGTTTAGTGCAGCCGCTCACCTTGTCAGCAATCGGCGTACGAGGTTACTTCCAGAAAATGTGGAGAAGATGATGATCATCAAAATGAATTATAATCAATTCCTCCGTGGAGACATTCACCAGCAATTGCCTCCAGAAAGTACACAGGGATCTGAGATGGTGGATTCCAGTGGGGACGAATTAATAATCTGTGAGGAGGGCGATGTACACAGTGAAAGGGGTGAGGAATCGGAGGATGATGAGGTGGACATCTTGCCTCTGTAGAGCCAGTTTGTGCAAGGAGAGATTGATTGCTTCTTTTTTGGTGGGGGTCCAAACCAACCAGTCATTTCAGTCAGCCGTGTGGCAGACCCTGTTGCTGAAATGATGGGTTCGTCAATGTTTTTCTTTTCAATCTAAGCCCCTGCAGTTTTCTGTAAGAATCTGCTTCGCTATGATGATCAACAAGTCACAAGGGCAAACACTCAGGGCTGGAGGCGTAGATCTTAGGACCAGCTGCTACAAGCATGGCAAAGGTGTCACTATCATTGGTGACACCCAGAGAGGCAGCGAGGGAGATTGTAATGCAGTGCACGCAGATAAGCAGCGCAATGGTAAAATGGAGGCATGGTCTCATAGGTAGGGGTGTGGCCTGTTGGCCTGAATCTCCATTTTGTTGCTCCGGGTATCCCGGGGGTTGAGTGCTGCACCCGGGGACTAGTGTGTGAGTGGTGCTGGCTCCTGCACAGTGACAGAAACTGGGTGTTGCACGTAATGTCACAGTGAAACACCCATATTCTGTCACTGAAGAGGAGCCGGCACTTTGGTGTCACCCCCCTTGGCGGGTGACACTCGGGTGTGGGCCGCAACCCCGTTGTGATGCCACTGACCCATGGGAAGCTTTACGTGGCTTACCCATGTGTTAGTAGCCCCAAGCATCTTTTGTGTTAGTCCCTGAAGAAAAACTTCAAATATTTACAAATAAATTTTGTAATCAATGGGCCTAATTCAGTAAGGATTGCAAATTCTGCTAAGTAACAGAATTTGCAATCCTTTGGTTCGCATGCTGGGGCCACCCAGCATGCCGCCTCCCTTCTTGACCACGCTGAAATTGCAGTCGCAGTGCAGTTCAGCGTGATCATAAAAAATGGGTTAGCCTCCTGTTGGTGCAGACTGTATGTGTGCGCAGGAAGCCGCCACCATTTTTGTGATCGCAGCTGCTGCATGTGATGTCATGCAACCGCTCTGACCACGCCTCCTGTTTCTCCGTTGCCGACCCCATTTTGAAGCCCTGCCCACGCACCGCTCCATCTCCGACTTGGAAATGGAGTGTTGCTGACCCCCCCCCCCCCAGCACCGATTGACAGTCAGAGGCGATTGCATTAACTGCGGGGTGCCGCAGAAAATGCAGGCGCATGCGTATGCTCTTAGCAATTTTTGCAGTTGGACTGCTTATTGCGATTGCAATCCAACCTGAATCAGGCTCTATTACCTATCACAATGCACTGCGGGTAGTACAAAATGGGGTTAATATAAGAGAAAACCCCCCAGAGCTGTGCTCCTTAACTGTCCCTGGTGGCTAGTGGAGCGGCTGCCCAGTAATCAGTGTCCACGCCAGTGAGCACATGGCCCGGCCCCTACAGCCACGCTGGATCACGGTATAGTGTGGGCACAGAAGTCCCTTACCTCCCTTTCATCAGCGGCCTCGTGATCCCGGAGGGCGGTGTGTGTGTGACTGACCTTAGGAAGAAACCGGAGCCTCCGCTGCAGTGACCCAGCAACCAGGGCGCGGGAGTATACTGCGCCGCTGGGAGTGATGGAGCTGCAGTAAAGATGTCTATTAGACCTAGCCTGCTGCAGCCCTTGTAGATTCTTATAAAAAAAAGTTCTTCTTTTCTTGTCAAAATTAATAGCTAAGAATAGGCTGCCTGAGGCAGCCCCCTCTTAAGTGGCCTGCTACTGAAGGCACCAACTACAAACTGAGCTCCCTGTTCATGGAAGCGAGGTTATAGAGGAGGGGGCGCTGAGCATCTTGGGAACAGTCAAAAGCTTTGAGCCTGTTGGTGCCTCAGATCAAGATCCTACTCTACACCCCAATGTGAATCCTTGTGGAGTCCAGTGTATCCCACAGAAGAAATTAATGTGTCACACCCATTGGCAGCAACATTAGAATAGCTGCTGATGGGCACAATTGAGAAAGGAAGGGGGGAAAACATTTGAATCCAGCACATATATGTAATTTGAATATGTAATTTGTACCTTCCTACTTTAAAATGTAATGGATGAACCTCACCCTGTGAGAACTATCTTCATGATCAAGAGATCTCATACGCAAGAAAAGCATGTGCTGGGATAGGGCTGTGGAGGGCGGCTGCTCGGGCACACACCCGTCAAGTTAAGGAGATTCAACTGAGGAAGCACAAGGGAACTGCAGGGAGACCACATATTTTCAGATGAACATGAGAGGGCGGAAGGCTGCCTAATACTGAAGCACCCTCAAACATCAAACCATATGCAACAACTAGTACAAGCATTCCTGGGGAAAGGTCTGCAGCAGACGGATTTGCATACGGTGATGTCATCCAAGCAATGGGCATAGTTGGCTGCAACCCTCGTCTGCATATGAAAAGAGAAAATGGTCACGCAGGGCATGGCGGCCTTTGTGGGGTTGCGCTTGGATGACCCCTAGATCGCTTTATACACCCCCATCAGTGTGGGGCTCATGTTGGCCATGCCCAAGCCCCTGAAGCATTCAAGCTGATTTCTTGCAGCAGCTGGACCCAGTAACAGCTCCAGAGTTGCTCTACAAGACAAGTAAAAGGGTGTGAGCCCTGCAGCACCACCTGTAGTTTGCATACACACATATATAGGACAGCATCTCTTATATGCCCCAGGGGCAATAAAATAGTAGCCTTATCTAGGGTATCCGTCCATGCCGCTACAGCACTACACACCCAGGCCGACGCAATTGCCGGTCTGAGTAAGGTACCTGAATGTGTATAAATGGACTTCAGGGTAATCTCCTGTTTGCGGTCAGCAGACTCTTTGAGGGTAGCCGTATCCTGGGATGGGAGGGCTACCTTCTTGGATAAGCGTGTTAATGCTTTGTCCACCCAAGGGGAGGATTCCCATCGTAACCTATCCGTTGATGGGAAAGGGGAATCCTTTTGGAAATCTGCAGGAGATTCCCAAGCTTTTTCACATAACTCGTTCAGCTCGTGTGAGGGGGGAAAGGTTACCTCAGGCTTCTTTCCCTTGTACATATGTACCCTCTTGTCAGGGATAGGGGGCTCCTCTGTGATGTGCAAAACATCTTTTATTGCCATAATCATATATCAAATGTATTTTGCCAATTTTGGCTGTAACTTTGCATCATCGTAATCGACACTGGAGTCAGAATCCGTGTCGGTATCTGTGTCAACAATCTGGATAGTGGGCGCTTATGAGACCCTGACAGTCCCTGCGACATAGGATTAGGCATTGGTTGAGACCCTGACTGTCCCAAAGCTTCTGCCTTGTCTAATCTTTTGTGCAATGAGTTTACACTAGCATTTAAAACATTCCACATATCCATCCAATCAGGTGTCGGCGGAGACACCACGTTCATTTGCTCCCGCTCCTCTCTAATATAGCCTTCTTCCTCAGACATGTCGACACACGCGTACCGACACACCACACACACAGGGAATACTTTTACTGAAGACATTTCCCCCACAAGGCCCTTTGGAGAGACAGAGAGAGAGTATGCCAGCACATACCCCAGCGCTATATAACCCAGGAATAGCACAGTAACTTAATGTTTGAACAATCGGTGAGGGGGAACATCTTGAAACCCCAGTTTGTACCCTTGGGACACTATTTGTAAAACACACGAGTCCATGTCCGAATTAATCCAGAACTGACTGAAGAGTTTTAGACGTGCCCCCACTGGTGCGGGCTCCTGCAAGAGAGCCCCAGCGTCATGCAGTGGATTTGGCAGAAGCAGAGGATGATCTCTGCTCCTGCGATCTTGAAGAGGATGCAGACCTCTTCTCTCTTCTCCTTCCTCTACCTGCAAAGAAAGGGGAATCTTAACTTCTTGCATATCTATTGGGCCGAAATGACTGCATCAGATAATGATGCGTCTTCATCCGTTGGGAGGGAACATAGGGCAAGAAGGTTGACTTACCTGCGGGAGCTGCCGAGATCAAATTAACTAGGCAGTCACCAAACAAGGCTTCACCTTCATAGGGAAGAGACTCCCTTTCTTCTTGGAGTCAGCATCAGCATTCTCTTGGTGAATCCACAATGCCCTCCTATCCGACACTGCCATGAAATTGGCCCGTGAACTCAAGAGTCCTATATCCCTTGCAGTCTCACGTAAGTATGCTGCAGTGTCCTTGATATGATACAACGTAAGGAGTATCCCATCTCTCCAGGGTATCTATATCGGATGACAAGGTATTCGACCAATTCTTGAATACTACTACTCACCCATGCACATGTAATGGCAGGTCTAAGTAATGTACCCGTGGTTACATAACTAGAAATAATGTAGCTTCCTGCATACGATCCGCTGGATTTGTGACAGGGCCCCGTGCAGAACAGGGGGTGACTCCCACTTTATTCTGTCCGCGGCGGGAAATGAATAAACAACCAGAATCCTTTTGGGGATTTGAAACCATCTTGTCGAGCTGGCCCAGACTTTCTCAAACAGAGATGGAGGAACGTTACATCAGCTTTCATTATATATCTATATATACATACATATAGACCCCTTTGTCAGGAACAGCAGGGTCTTCAGTGATTTTAATATGTCCTTAATATCCACAATCATGTACTGAATGCTCCTTGCCAATATTGGATCTAATCAGGAAACATTATGGTCGACATAAGTATCAGTATCCGTGTCAGTATCAGTGTGTAGTAACTGGGCAAAATAACATTTTTGCGACCAAGCGGGGCCTGAGGGAAAAGAAACATAGCCATGAATATCACATCTATTCTCTACGTCTGTGTCTGGGACACAGATTTATCCAACCTTACTCTGATATTACTGAAACATTTACCCAGTCAGTTATTGGTGGTGCCAACAGGGCCACCATCATATGTCTGCATTCCTAATATAGTTTCCTCTTGGGAAAAACATTCAGCCACCGACATGTTGACACACATATACCAAGTACCCACAGACACACCGGCTTATGGGGGACAGACCGTCAGTAAATCTGTCAGAGGGACACAGAGGATTTTTCAGCTCACAATCCAGCGCCAAAAGTACACAGTCTGGGAAATAATAAACTCTATAGTGATAGACTTGTAATGCTCTAAAGATGTTCTGGTGAGGTGAGGAAGAAGCCCCGCCGCTGTAATGGCGCATATCTGTCCCGCTCAGAAATAATTAATTACGCTAGCGGGGTAAGGACAGTGCCCAGGCACTAATGTCCACTTTTTCCAGCCTTTTGTGAGGAATTTATGCTGCCCAGGGTGCCCCCCCCCCCGTGCCCTGCACCCTGCAGTGCCTGTGCCTGTGTGTGAGCATGGCGCGCAGCGTTCCGCTCGCTGCTCGGTACCTCAGAATGCCGTCACTGAAGAAGAAGTCTTCTGTTCTTCTGCTACTCACCTGTCTTCTGGCTCTGTAAGGGGGTGACGGCAGGCTGCGGGAGTGTGCATCTAGGCGTACCCAGCGATCAGCACCCTCAGGAGCTAATGGTGTCCTGTCAGCCTGAAGCAGAGCCATTGAACTCACTAGAAGTTGGTCATACTTCTCTCCCCTAAGTCCCACGAAGCAGGGAGACTGTTGCCAGCAGCCTCCCTGAAAATAAAAAAAACTAACAAGTCTTTTCAGAGAAACTCAGTAGAGCTCCCCTGTAGTGCATCCAGTATCACTGCGCACAATACTAAAACTGGAGTCTGGAGGAGGGGCATAGAGGGAGGAGACAGTTCACACCCTTTGAAAGTCTTAAAGTGCCCATGTCTCCTGCGGATCCCGTCTATACCCCATGGTTCTTAATGTGACCCCAGCATCCTCTAGGACGTATGAGAAAACAAATAACGCACACACGAGGAGGAGAGAACTAAGTAAGCTATAAGGAGAAGAGGGGAGGGAGGGGGGGTTGAAAGGTAAGGTAGTAAAGGCATATTGGATAAACTACAACCTTATACATATTCATTAATGTACCAGTAGTTAGAAGCAGAAGAGCTCTAACAGAAACCACAAAGCTTATCTAAAGCCACACCACACTGGATATGCCCAATCTCATTTGATTTTTGAAGCAAAGCAGTATTGGACTTTGTTAATACATGGATGGGAGACTGCTTGGTAGTATCAGATTCTTTAGGTGTTTTTAAACTACCAACACCATTTTCTTGGTACATTTAATTTTTACATGTATTCTTTTATGTACCAGAAGTTAGAAGTAGAAGAGCTGTAACAGAAACCACCAGCTCATCTACAGCCACAGCACACTGGATTTGCCCAATCTCTCCTGATCATGGAAGCTGAGCAGTGTTGGTCCTGGTTTTAGTACTTGGATGGGAGACCAAAAGGAAATACCAGGAGCTGTGTGTATTTTTACAATACTAACACCGTTCTCTTGATGCATTCCATTTTGAAACATTGGGGCAGATCTATTAAGCCTGGTGAACTGATAAAGTGCAAGGTGATATAGTACCAGCCAGTCAGCTCCTAACTGTCATTTTTCAAACCCAGCCTGTGACATGGCAATTAGGAGCTGATTGGCTGGTACTTTATCACCATGCAAATTATCATTTCACCAGGTTTAATAAATCGGCTGCTTACTCATTTATGTACGAGTAGTTAGAAGTAGAAGAACTCTAACAGAAACCACAAGCTCATCTACAGCCACACCACACTGTATGTGCCCAATATCACCTGATTTTAGGCCTGGTTTGTTCTTGGATGTGAGACCACCTGGGAATACCAGGTGCTGTAGGTAGTTTTATACTACCAACACCGTTCTCTTGATGCATTATATTTTGAAACTTATTCATTGATGTACCAGTAGTTAGAAGTAGAAGTTAGAAACAGCAAAAATCATCTACAGCCGCATCACACTGGATATGTCCAATCTCATCTGATGTTGGAAGCTAAGCAGTGTTGTGCCTGGTTAGTTTTTGGATTTCAGGTCCTGCCTTCTGGTTTGGCCACGGCACCTCGGAAATTCACCAAGGTCATGGCCGTGATGACGACCCTTCACCATCGGTGGACCAGGGAGGAATCTCTCCTCCCGATAAACATTCTGGAATTGCGGGCAGTGTTCAATTCATTGACACTGGCCCTGCCTCTAGTACAGAACAGGCCTGTTCAAGTACAATCGGACAACGACACCACGGTAGTGTACACAAATCATCAAGGCGGCACTCGAAATTGCATGGCAAAGCTGGAAGTATCAAAAATCCTCAGTTGGGTAGAACGTCATCTGCCAGCAATATCGGCAGTGTTCATTCCCGGAGTCCTCAACTGGGAAGCGGATTTCCTCAGTCGTCAGTACGTTCACGCTGGAGAGTGGAGAGGCCGCAGCAGAAATGTCTGCACTGGTGTCAGTAGGTGACTGAGGCAGGGATGACTGGGAGATAGTGGGTGACTGAAGCATGTATGACTGGGAGATAGTGGGTGACTGAGGCCGGGGTGACTGGGAGATAGTCAGTGACTAAGGCAGGGGTGATAGGGATATAGTGGATGACTGTGGCAGGGGTGACAGGGACAGTAGGAGACTGAGGCAGGGGTGACAGGGATAGTGGGTGACTGAGGCAGGGGTGATAGGGTGACAGTGGGTGACTGAGGCAGAGGTGACAGGGATAGTGGGTGACTGAGGTAGGGGTGATATGGAGATAGTGGTTGACTGAGGCAGGGGTGACAGAGATAGTGGGTGACTAAAGCAGGGGTGACTGGTATAGTGGGTGACTGAGGCAGGGGTCGCAGGTATAGTGGTTAACTGAGGCAGCGGTGACTGGGAGATAGTGGGTAACTGGGGCAGGGGTGACAGGGAAAGTGTGTGACTCAGGCAGGGGTGATAGGGAGATAGTGGGCAGCAGATCACTGCCTCGCTGACAGCAGCACATCCCTGCTTCACTGACAGCAGCACATCCCTGCCTCATTGACAGCAGCACATACCTGCCTCACTTATAGCAGCACATCCCTGCCTCACTGGCAGCAGCAGATCCCTGCCTCACTGGCAGCAGCAGATCACTGCTTCACTGACAGCAGCACATCCCTGCCTCACTGGCAGCAGCAGATCCCTGCCTTACTGACAGCTGTATATAGGGCCTAATTCAGACCTGATCTCTGCTGTGCATATTCACACAACAGGAGATCAGGTCTGAAGTGTGTGTGTGTGTGTGCTGGTGCCGCAGTGCACCGGCACATGCCAGAGATGCGATCAGCATCTCTGCCCAGTGAGCGCCTCTGCCAACACATACTTATCTTGCATATGAGATCTCTTGATCATGAAGATAGTTCTCACAGGGTGAGGTTCATCCATTACATTTTAAAGTAGGAAGGTACAAATTACATATTCAAATTACATATATGTGCTGGATTCAAATGTTTTCCCCCCTTCCTTTCTCAATTGTGCCCATCAGCAGCTATTCTAATGTTGCTGCCAATGGGTGTGACACATTCATTTCTTCTGTGGGGTACACTGTACTCCACAAGGATTCACATTGTGGTGTAGAGTAGGATCTTGATCTGAGGCACCAACAGGCTCAAAGCTTTTGACTGTTCCCAAGATGCTCAGCGCCCCCTGCTCTATAACCTCGCTTCCATGAACAGGGAGCTCAGTTTGTAGTTGGTGCCTTCAGTAGCAGGACACTTAACAGGGGGCTGCCTCAGGCAGCCTATACTTAGCTATTAATTTTGACAAGAAAAGAAGAACTTTTTTTATAAGAATGTACAAGGGCTGCAGCAGGCTAGGTCTAATAGACATCTTTACTGCAGCTCCATCACTCCCAGCGGCGCAGTATACTCCCGTGCCCTGGTTGCTGGGTCACTGCAGCGGAGGCTCCGGTTTCTTCCTAAGGTCAGTCACACACACACCGCCCTCCGGGATCACGAGGCCGCTGATGAAAGGGAGGTAAGGGGCTTCTGTGCCCACACTATACCGTGATCCAGCATGGCTGTAGGGGGCGGGCCGTGTGCGCACTGGCGTGGACACTGATTACTGGGCAGCCGCTCCACTAGCCACCAGGAACAGTTAAGGAGCACAGCTCTGGGGGGTTTTCTCCTATATTAACCCCATTTTGTACTACCTGCAGTGCATTGTGATAGGTAATAGAGCCTGATTCAGGTTGGATTGCAATCACAATAAGCAATCCAACTGCAAAAATTGCTAAGAGCATACGCATGCGCCTGCATTTTCTGTGACTGTCAATCGGTGCGGGGGGGGGGGGGGGGGGTCAGCAACACTCCATTTCAAAGTCGGAGATGGAGCGGTGCGGGGGCAGGGCTTCAACGGAGAAACAGGAGGCGTGGTCAGAGCGGCTGCATGACATCACATGCAGCCGTTGCGATCACAAAAATGGTGGCGGCTTCCTGCGCACACGTACAGTCTGCACCAACAGGAGGCTAACCCATTTTTTATGATCACGCTGAACTGCACTGAGACTGCAATTTCAGCGTGGTCAAGAAGGGAGGCGGCATGCTGGGTGGCCATGCCCTGTGATGGGTGGCCCCAGCATGCGAACCAAAGGATTGCAAATTCTGTTACTTAGCAGAATTTGCAATCCTTACTGAATTAGGCCATTGATTACAAAATTGTAAACAATATTTGTAGTTTTTCTTCAGGGACTAACACAAAAGATGCTTGGGGCTACTAACACATGGGTAAGCCACGTAAAGCTTCCCATGGGTCAGTGGCATCACAACGGGGTTGCGGCACACACCCGAGTGTCACCCGCCAAGTGGGGTGACACCAAAGTGCCGGCTCTTCTTCAGTGACAGAATATGGGTGTTTCACTGTGACATTACGTGCAACACCCAGTTTCTGTCACTGTGCAGGAGCCAGCACCACTCACACACTAGTCCCCGGGTACAGCCCCCAACCCCCGGGATACCCGCAGCAACAAAATGGTGATTCAGGCCACGCCCCTACCTATGAGACCATGCCTCCTTTTTACCATTGCGCTGCTTATCTGCGCGCACTGCATTACAATCTCCCTCGCCGCCTCTCTGGGTGTCACCAGTGATAGTGACACCTCTGCCATGCTTGTAGCAGCTGGTCCTTAGATCTACGCCTCCAGCCCTGAGTGTTTTCCCTTGTGACTTGTTGATCATCATAGCGAAGCAGATGCTTACAGAAAACTGCAGGGGCTTAGATTGAAAAGAAAAACATTGACGAACCCATCATTTCAGCGACAGGGTCTGCCACACGACTGACTGAAATGACTGGTTGGTTTGGGCCCCCACCAAAAAAGAATCAATCAATCTCTCCTTGCACAAACTGGCTCTACAGAGGCAAGATGTCCACCTCATCATCCTCCGATTCCTCACCCCTTTCACTGTGTACATCCCCCTCCTCACAGATTATTAATTCGTCCCCACTGGAATCCACCATCTCAGATCCCTGTGTACTTTCTGGAGGCAATTGCTGGTGAATGTCTCCACGGAGGAATTGATTATAATTAATTTTGATGATCATCATCTTCTCCACATTTTCTGGAAGTAACCTTGTACGCCGATTGCTGACAAGGTGAGCGGCCGCACTAAACACTCTTTCGGAGTACACACTGGAGGGAGGGCAACTTAGGTAGAATAAAGCCAGTTTGTGCAAGGGCCTCCAAATTGCCTCTTTTTCTCCACCATTCTTTCAAAGGTGACAGAATCATATGCAGTGACAGTAGACGACATGTCAGTAATCGTTGCCAGGTCCTTCAGTCTGGACCAGATGTCAGCACTCACTCCAGACTACCCTGCATCACCGCCAGCGGGTGGGCTCGGAATTCTTAGCCTTTTCCTCGCACCCCCAGTTGCGGGAGAATGTGAAGGAGGAGCTGTTGACGGGTCACGTTCCGCTTGACTTGACAATTTTCTCACCAGCAGGTCTTTGAACCTCTGCAGACTTGTGTCTGCCGGAAAGAGAGATACAATGTAGGTTTTAAATCTAGGATCGAGCACGGCGGCCAAAATGTAGTGCTCTGATTTCAACAGATTGAATCCTGGTTAAGCAAATTAAGGGCTCCATCCACAAGTCCCACATGCCTAGTTGAATCGCTCTGTTTTAGCTCCTCCTTCAATGTCTCCAGCTTCTTCTGCAAAAGCCTGATGAGGGGAATGACCTGAATCAGGCTGGCAGTGTCTGAACTGACTTCACGTGTGGAAAGTTCAAAGGGTTGCAGAACCTTGCACAACGTTGAAATCATTCTCCACTGCGCTTGAGTCAGGTGCATTCCCCCTCCTTTGCCTATATCGTGGGCAGATGTATAGGCTTGAATGGCCTTTTGCTGCTCCTCCATCCTCTGAAGCATATAGAGGGTTGAATTCCACCTCGTTACCACCTCTTGCTTCAGATGATGGCAGGGCAGGTTCAGGAATGTTTGGTGGTGCTCCAGTCTTCGGCATGCGGTGGCTGAAGGCAGAAAGTGCCCGCAATTCTTCGGGCCACCGACAGCATCTCTTGCACGCCCCTGTCGTCTTTTAAATAATTCTGCACCACCAAGTTCAATGTATGTGCAAAACATGGGACGTGCTGGAATTTGCCCAGATGTAATGCACGCACAATATTGGTGGCGTTGTCCGATGTCACAAATCCCCAGGAGAGTTCAATTGGGGTAAGCCATTCTGCGATGATGTTCCTCAGTTTCCGTAAGAGGTTGTCAGCTGTGTGCCTCTTATGGAAAGCGGTGATACAAAGCGTAGCCTGCCTAGGAACGAGTTGGCAATTGCGAGATGCTGCTACTGGTGCCGCCGCTGCTGTTCTTGCTGCGGGAGGCAATACATCTACCCAGTGGGCTGTCACAGTCATATAGTCCTGAGTCTGCCCTGCTCCACTTAACCACAGACAAGTGGACATTGGGTACAACTGCATTTTTTAGGACACTGGTGACTCTTTTTCTGAGGTCTGTGTACATTTTCGGTATCGCCTGCCTAGAGAAATGGAACCTAGAGGGTATTTGGTACCGGGGGACACAGTACCTCAATCAAGTCTCTAGTTGCCTCTAAATTAACGATGGATACCGGAACCACGTTTCTCACCACCCAGACCTGAGTTATCCGCTTTGCAGCAGGATGACTGCTGTGATATTTCATCTTCCTCGCAAAGGACTGTTGGACAGTCAATTGCTTACTGGAAGAAGTACAAGTGGTCTTCCGACTTCCCCTCTGGGATGACGATCGACGCCCAGCAGCAACAACAGCAGCGCCAGCAGCAGTAGGCGTTACACTCAAGAATGCATCGGAGGAATCCAAGGCAGGAGAGGACTCGTCAGACTTGCCAGTGACATGGCCTGCAGGACTATTGGCTCTCCTGTCTAAGGAGGAAATTGACACTGAGGGAGTTGGTGGTGTGGTTTGCAGGAGCTTGGTTACAAGAGGAAGGGATTTAGTGGTTAGTGGACTGCTTCCGCTGTCATCCAAAGTTTTTGAACTTGTCACTGACTTATGATGAATGCGCTGCAGGTGACGTATAAGGGAGGATGTTCCGAGGTGGTTAACGTCCTTATCCCTACTTATTACAGCTTGACAAAGGCAACACACGGCTTGACACCTGTTGTCCGCATTTGTGTACAGGATGCATACCTTCATGTCCCCATTTATCCACCTCATCAGGCGTAACTCAGATTTGCGGTACAGGACTGTCATTGCCAATTTCAGACGTTGCTGTTTGGTCTCTCCATGGCCCTGAGAATTTTCACCAAGGTAATGGTGGAAATGATGGTGCTCCTGTGCAAGCAAGGTGTCACAATTATCCCGTACTTGGGCGATCTCATAAAAGCGAGATCAAGAGAGCAGTTGCTGAACAGCGTATCACTTTCACTGAAAGTGTTACAGCAACACGGCTGGATTCTCAATATCCCGAAGTCGCAGTTGATTCCTACTACTCGTCTGTCTTTCTTGGGCATGATTCTGGACACAGACCAGAAGAGGGTTTATCTCCTGATAGAAAAGGCCCAGGAACTCATGACTCTTGTCAGGAACCTATTGAAACCAAAACAGGTGTCAGTGCATCACTGCACTCGAGTCCTGGGAAAGATGGTGGCATCATACGAGGCCATTCCATTCGGCAGGTTCCATGCGAGGACTTTCCAATGGGACCTACTGGACAAGTGGTCCGGGTCACATTTACAGATGCATTGGTTGATCACCCTGTCCCCCAGGGTCAGGGTATCACTCTTGTGGTGGCTGCAGAGTGCTCACCTTCTCGAGGGACGCAGATTCAGCATTCAGGGCTGGATCCTGGTGACCACAGACGCAAGCCTCCAAGGTTGGGGAGCAGTCACACAGGGAAGAAATTTCCAAGGTCTTTGGTCAAGTCAAGAGACTTGTCTTCACATCAACATCCTGGAACTAAGGGCCATATACAATGCCCTACGTCAAGCGGAGACCTTACTTTGCGACCAACCGGTTCTGATCCAGTCAGACAACGTCACCGCAGTGGCTCATGTAAACCGCCAAGGCGGCACAAGAAGCAGAGTGGCGATGGCACAAGCCACCAGAATTCTTCGCTGGGTGGAGAATCACGCAAGCGCACTGTCAGCAGTGTTCATTCCGGGAGTGGACAACTGGGAAGCAGACATCCTCAGCAGACACGACCTACATCCGGGAGAGTGGGGACTTCATCAGGAAGTCTTTGCACAGATTACAAGTCGGTGGGAACTGCCACAGATAGACATGATGCCGTCCCGGCTCAACAAAAAGCTACAGAGGTATTGCGCAAGGTCAAGAGACCCTCAGGCAGTAGCTGTAGACGCCCTAGTGACACCGTGGGTGTTCCGGTCGGTCTATGTATTTCCTCCTCTTCCTCTCATACCCAAGGTGTTGAGGATAATAAGACAAAGAGGAGTGAGAACAATCCTCATTGTTCCAGATTGGCCACGGAGGACCTGGTATCCGGATCTGCAGGAAATGCTCACAGAAGATCTGTGGCCTCTCCCTCTAAGACAGGACCTGTTGCATCAGGGGCCCTGTCTGTTCCAAGACTTACCGCGGCTGCGTTTGACGGCATGGCGGTTGAATGCCGGATCCTAGCATTCCGGTTGAGGTCATCCCTACGCTGATAAAGGCTAGGAAGGATGTAACGTTAAAACATTACACCGTATATGGCGAAATTATGTTTCTTGGTGTGAGGCCAGGAATGCTCCTACGGAAGAATTCCATCTGGGCCGTTTCCTTCACTTCCTACAAACTGGAGTGAATTTGGGCCTAAAATTAGGCTCTATTAAGGTCCAGATTTCGGCCTTATCCATTTTCTTTCAAAAAGAATTGGCTTCTCTTCCAGAAGTTCAGACTTTTGTAAAAGGAGTGCTGCATATTCAGCCTCCTTTTGTGCCTCCGGTGGCACCTTGGGACCTTAACGTGGTGTTAAGTTTTCTAAAATTACACTGGTTTGAACCACTTAAAACAGTGGAGTTAAAATATCTCACATGGAAGGTGGTCATGTTATTAGCCTTGGCTTCGGCTAGGCGAGTGTCGGAATTAGCGGCTTTGTCACATAAAAGCCCATATTTGGTATTCCATGTGGATAGAGCGGAATTGCAGACCCGTCCTCAATTCCTACCAAAAGTGGTCTCATCTTTTCATATGAACCAACCTATTGTGGTGCCTGTGGCTACGCGTGACTTGGAGGATTCCGAGTTACTTGATGTGGTTAGGGCTTTGAAAATTTACGTGGCCAGGACGGCTAGAGTCAGGAAAACTGAAGCGCTGTTTGTCCTGTATGCAACCAACAAGATTGGTGCCCCTGCTTCAAAGCAGGCTATTGCTCGCCGGATTTGTAACACGATTCAGCAAGCGCATTCTATGGCTGGATTGCAGTTACTGAAATCGGTCAAGGCCCATTCCACGAGGAAAGTGGGCTCTTCTTGGGCGGCTGCCCGAGGGGTCTCTGCACTACAGCTGTGTCAAGCTGCTACTTGGTCGGGTTCACACACCTTTGCAAAATACTATAAGTTTGATACCCTGGCTGAGGAGGAACTCATGTTTGCTCAATCGGTGCTGCAGAGTCATCCGCACTCTCCCGCCCGTTTTGGAGCATTGGTATAATCCCCATGGTCCTTACGGAGTCCCCAGCATCCTCTAGGACGTTAGAGAAAATAAGATTTTAAACCTACTGGTAAATCTTTTTCTCGTAGTCCGTAGAGGATGCTGGGAGCCTGTCCCAAGTGCGGACTACTTCTGCAATACTTGTATATAGTTATTGCTTCAATAAGGGTTATGTTATAGTTGCATCGGTCCTGCACTGATGCTATGTTGTTTTTTCATACTGATAACTGGGTAGTTTATCACAAGTTATACGGTGTGATTGGTGTGGCTGGTATGAATCTTGCCCTGGATTAACAAAATCCTTTCCTCATACTGTCCGTCTCCTCTGGGCACAGTTTCTCTAACTGTGGCATAGAGGGAGGAGCCAGTGCACACCCAGAACTAAAGTCTTTCTTAAAGTGCCCATGTCTCCTGTGGAGCCCGTCTATCCCCATGGTCCTTACGGAGTCCCCAGCATCCTCTACGGACTACGAGAAAAAGATTTACCGGTAGGTTTAAAATCTTATTTTCTACTTTATTCTTTTCTATCCTAGTTTATTACGACCAACTCTCATCCAAGGAGTTTGATATTCTACTACCTGCATGCAATTTAAATTGCTTAAATTGTTTATATGGTTGATTTGTCCTTCACAATCCATAATCTGCAACTTGGATGTACTTGTGTCATTGAAAATCTTATAATAAAAATGTATATACAGATACTCAACCTGTATATTGAAAAAAAAAAAAGTTATAAGACATATGCATTCAATATTTGAAGAAACAAAATAAAATAAAGCTATCTATTGGGTTTCACTAACAAGCACATTGGAAGACTTGACTACTGTTAAAAGACATGCATTACATGGTATAGAGCCACAAACCACAATGTAGTAAAATAAAAACAAACTTACATGTGTATCAAACCTATATGAGGCTTACATTGATAGTGCAAGATCAACACTCTATCAACTGTGCAAACTAAGAAACAATATATGTATGAAAGCGCTACACTGAATAGTGTGTGTCGGTTATCCAACCCTCCTGGTCTTTATAAATTAATTCCTCCCAAAGATGGACTGCTGCCCTCAAATAATTGGGGTGTTGAATCCCAATAATTTATAGCACAAGAAACAGAAAATTGTATTGAAAGCGCTGTCCAAATTTCAAGAGTATTTTATTAAAATTAATTTTTTAAAAACAAAAGTAAATACATCCACATTAAATATTAATCCAAAAGGTGACACCTTTTGGATTAATATTTAATGTGGATGTATTTACTTTTGTTTTTTAAAAATTAATTTTAATAAAATACTCTTGAAATTTGGACAGCGCTTTCAATACAATTTTCTGTAACTGTGCAAACTAGACTGCACATAAATGCCATAAAATGTATCTGAGATTTTAGTAAATAAGGCCCGTTGCTGTCCGGGTCACGCAGCCGTCACGGCCCGCCCCCATACGGTCCGGTCATGTCTGCGTTGTCCTGACTGTGCCCCCAAAATGGCGGCACAACGCCGCTGGCCCGACTCCTCCTGCCCAGTGACCGCCTCTGCCTGTCAATCAGGCAGAGGCGCTCACTGGGCAGAGATGCTGATCGCATCTCTGGCATGTGCCGGTGCACTGCGGCACCAGCACACACGCACTTCAGACCTGATCTCCTGTTGTGTGAATATGCACAGCAGGGATCAGGTCTGAATTAGGCCCTATATACAGCTGTCAGTAAGGCAGGGATGTGCTGCTGCCAGTGAGGCAGGGATGTGCTGCTGGTAGTGAAGCAGTGATGTGCTGCTGTCAGCGAAGCAGTGCTGTGCTGCTGTCAGCGAGACAGGGATGTGCTGCTGTCAGCGAGGCAGGGATGTGCTGCTGTCAGCGAAGCAGGGATGTGCTGCTGTCAGCGAGGCAGGGATGTGCTGCTGTCAGCGAGGCAGGGATGTGCTGCTGTCAGCGAGGCAGGGATGTGCTGCTATAAGTGAGGTAGGGATGTGCTGCTGTCATTGAAGCAGGAATGTGCTGCTGCAGTGAGGCAGAGATATGCAGCCCACTATCTCCCTATCACCCCTGCCTGAGTCACACACTTTCCCTGTCACCCCTGCCTCAGTTACCCACTATCTCCCAGTTACCGCTGCCTCAGTCAACCACTATATCTGCGATCCCTGCCTCAGTCACCCACTATACCAGTCACCCCTGCTTTAGTCACCCACTGTCACCCTATCACCCCTGCTTCAGTCACCCACTATCCCTGTCAACCCTGCCTCAGTCACCCACTATCTCCCAGTCACCCCTGCCTCAGTCAGCCACTATCCCTGTCACCCCTGCCTCAGTCTCTTACTGTCCCTGTCACCCCTGCCACAGTCATCCACTATCTCCCTATCACCCCTGCCTTAGTCATTTATTATACCTGTCACCCACTTTCTTCCCATACTTACCCAACCCCTTCCTATCACCCCTCCCTCAGTAACCCACTATCTCCCTGTCACCCACTATCTCCCAGTCACCCCGGCCTCAGTCACCCACTATCTCCCACTCATACATGCTTCAGTCACCCACTATCTCCCAGTCATCCCTGCCTCAGTCACCTACTGACACCAGTGCAGACATTTCTGCTGCGGCCTCTCCACTCTCCAGCGTGAACGTCCTGACGACTGAGGAAATCTGCTTCCTAGTTGAGGACTCCGGGAATGAACACTGCCGATATTGCTGTCAGATGACTTTCTAACCAACGGAGGATTTTTGATACTTCCAGCTTTGCCATGCAGTTTCGAGTGCCGCCTTGATGATTTGTGTACACTACCGTGGTGGCGTTGTCAGATTGTACTTGAACAGGCCTGTTCTGTACTAGAGGCAGGGCCAGTGTCAATTAATTGAACACTGCCTGCAATTCCAGAATGTATATCAGGAGGAGAGATTCCTCCCTGGTCCACCGACCCTGGAGAAAGTGTTGCTCCAACACCATGGCCCAGCCCAAAAGACTGGCATCCATTGTCAGGAGGACACAGTTGGAGATCCAGAAGGGATGGCCCCTGCTCAACTGTTGGTCCTGTAGCCACCAGCTCAGTGTCAGACGAACCTCCGGAGTCAAGGAGATCATTTGAGACATCATCCGATGAGGCAGGCCGTCCCACTTGGAGAGGATTAACCTCTGCAGAGGGCGGTAATGAAATTGAGCGTACTCTACCATATCGAAAGCCGACACCATGAGGTCTAGTACTTGCATCGCTGTGTGTATCAACACTCTTGGGCGAGAGAGGACGATACTGTCCTGAATTTTCAGGACTTTCTCTGGAGACAGAAACAATTGTTGGCTGTGTGTGTCCAGCAGTGCCCCTAGGTGCACAATGTTCCGAGCAGGGACCAGCGAGGACTTTTTTCAGTTGATGAGCCACCCGTGGACTTTTAGGAATTGGACCGCCAGTTCCAGATAACTGTGGAGAACCTCTTGGGAGTTCACCAGGATCTGCAAGTCGTCCAGATTTGGCAGGATCCTGATTCTCTGATGGTGAAGGGTCGTCATCACGGCCATGACCTTGGTGAATATCCGAGGTGCCGTGGCCAAACCAGAAGGCAGGACTTGAAATCCAAAAACAAACCAGGCACAACACTGCTTAGCTTCCATCATCAGATGAGATTGGACCAGTGGCGTAACTACTGCCCCCGCAGTCCTCGCGGTGGCTTGGGGGCGAGGGGCTGCGGGGGCGCCACTGATTTACAGCAGACTGACATGCGGATGAGCGTCCGCATGTCAGTCTGCAGTCTCCTTCCCTCCGCCGCTTTTTGGAGGGACACGGAGGGCACACAGCGCGCCTCCCTGTGTCCCTCCTGCTGCATCATCTCCGGCGGCCGCGGGTCTAATAGGGGGAAGTGCCGTCCGTGAGCTCTAATTGGCTCACGAACCGGCACTTCCCCCTATTAGACCCGCGGCCGCCGGAGATGATGCAGCAGGAGAGACACAGGAGAGACGAGCTGTGCCCTCCGTGTCCCTCCAAAAAGCGACGGCGGGGGGGGTAAATATCTGGCACTGGGGGCATATATGGCACGGGGGGGGAGGGAGGAATATCTGGCACTGGGGCATTTCTGGCACTGGGGGGAATATCTGGCACTGGGGGCATATCTGGCACTGGGGGGGATATCTGGCACTGGGGCATATATGGCACTGGGGGGGAATATCTGGCACTGGGGGCATATATGGCACTGGGGGGGGTATCTGGCACTGGGGGCATATATGGCACGGGGGGCATATATGGCACTGGGGGGAATATCTGGCACTGGGGGCATATATGGCACTGGGGGGGAATATCTGGCACTGGGGGCATATGTGTACCTGGCACATGGGGGGGACGACTATATTTGGCACTGGGGCATGTAAGTACCTGGCACCGTGGGGGAATATCTGGCACTGGGGACATATGTGGCACTGGGAGCACAGCCCTAGCAACAAGGACTACCTCCTAGCAACGAGCATGACACCCAGTGCATGAAACATCTGGCAACGAGCATGACACCCAGTGCATGAAACACCTGGCAACGAGCATGACACCCAGTGCATGAAACCCCTGGCAACGAGCATGACACCCTGAGCATGAAAACCCCTGGCACCGTGCATGGAACCAAGAGCATGAAACCCCTGGCAACGAGCATGACACCCAGTGCATGAAACCCCTGACAACGAGCAGGTAATTGAAAAGTAATTAGAAGCCTTACTGTAGGACTTAATGTGTAATGGGCATTACGGTGTGTGGCATAATGTATCACGGACATTGTGGTGTGTGTCATAATGTGTCGCAGGCATTACGGTGTATGGTATACTATATCGCGGGCATTGTGATATGTGGTATAATGTCTCAGGGTCATTGCAGTGTGTGGCATAATGTATCACGGACATTGCGGTGTGTGTCATAATGTGTCAGGCATTACGGTGTGTGGTATACTATATCACAGGCATTGTGGTATGTGGTATAATGTCTCAGGGTCATTGCAGTGTGGCATAATACATAACGGGCATTGCGATGTGTGGCATAGGGTATAACGGGCAGGGCATTGCGGTATGTGTCACAGGCATTACGGTGTATGGTATACTATATCACGGGCATTGTGGTATAATGTCTCAAGGTCATTGCAGTGTGTGGCATAATGTGTCACAGGCATTGTATGTGCTATAATGTATCGGGCATTGCAGTGTGTGGCATAATGTATCACGGACATTGCGGTGTGTGTCATAATGTGTCACAGACATTGTATGTGCTATAATGTATCAGGGGCATTGCAGTGTGTAGCATAATGTATAACGGGCATTGCGATTCCTGTCATAATGTGTCACAGGCATTACGGTGTGTGGCATAATGTGTCACAGACATTACGGTGTGTGGCATAATGTGTCGGGGGCATTACAGTGTGTGCATATTGTGTCGTGCATTATTGTGTGCGGCATAATGTCTAAGGGCCATTGCAGTATGTGGCATAATGTATACTGGGCATTACTATAAGGAGGAAAAATGACAAATAATGTAAGGGGCATGAATCAGGATTATTTTTCTTTCCTGTGGTGGCCAACGTATGGGCGTGCAGGTTGCCAAACTGGGGTATATGGTAGTCTTTTCCTGCAATGCCACGCCCCTTTATGCGAAACCACGCCCACTCCAACAAAACCACGCCCCTTTTTTGACGCGCGCGCCTTAGGCACGCGCATATTTATCCCTTTCTTGCTCCCAATTATGGAGCATGAAGGGGGGGGGGGGGCGCCGAAGAATTTTTTGGCTTGGGGGAGAAAAATTTCTAGTTACGCCACTGGATTGGACATATCCAGTGTGATGCTGGCTGTAGATGATTTTTGCTGTTTCTAACTTCTACATCAATGAATAAGTTTCAAAATAGAATGCATCAAGAGAACGGTGTTGGTTGTATAAAACTACCTACAGCACCTGGTATTCCCAGGTGGTCTCACATCCAAGAACAAACCAGGCCTAAGATCAGGTGATACTGGGCATATACAGTGTGGTGTGGCTGTAGATGAGCTTAGTGGTTTCTGTTAAAGTTCTTCTACTTCTAACTACTCGTACATAAATGAATAAGCGGACGATTTATTAAACCTGGTGAAATGATAATTTGCATGGTGATAAAGTACCAGCCAATCAGCTCCTAATTGCCATGTCACAGGCTGGGTTTGAAAAATGACAGTTAGGAGCTGACTGGCTGGTACTTTATCACCTTGCACTTTATCAGTTCACCAGGCTTAATAGATCTGCCCCAATGTTTCAAAATGGAATGCATCAAGAGAACGGTGTTGGTATTGTAAAAATACACACAGCTCCTGGTATTTCCTGGTGGTCTCCCATCCAAGTACTAAAACCAGGACCAACACTGCTCAGCTTCCATGATCAGGAGAGATTGGGCAAATCCAGTGTGCTGTGGCTGTAGATGAGCTCGTGGTTTCTGTTAGAGCTCTTCTACTTCTAACTTCTGGTACATAAAAGAATATGTGTAAAAATTAAATGTACAGTACCAAGAAAAGGGTGTTGGTAGTTTAAAAACACCTAAAGAATCTGATAATACATGGATGGGAGACTGCTTGGTAGTAACAAAGTCCAATACTGCTTTGCTTCAAAGATCAAATGAGATTGGGCATATCCAGTGTGGTGTGGCTTTAGATAAGCTTTGTGGTTTCTGTTAGAGCTCTTCTACTTCTAACTACTGGTACATTAATGAATATGTATAAGGTTGTAGTTTATCCAATATCCCTTTACTACCTTACCTCCCCCCCCCTCCCCTCCCCTCCCCCTCCCCTCCCCTCCCCTCCCCTCCTTATAGCTTCCTTTGTTCTCTCCTCCTCGTGTGTGCGTTATTTGTTTTCTCATACGTCCTAGAGGATGCTGGGATCACATTAAGAACCATGGGGTATAGACGGGATCCGCAGGAGACATGGGCACTTTAAGACTTTCAAAGGGTGTGAACTGTCTCCTCCCTCTATGCCCCTCCTCCAGACTCCAGTTTTAGAATTGTGCCCAGTGAGACTGGATGCACTACAGGGGAGCTCTACTGAGTTTCTCTGAAAAGACTTATGTTAGTTTTTCTTATTTTCAGGGAGGCTGCTGGCAACAGTCTCCCTGCTTCGTGGAACTTAGGGGAGAGAAGTATGACCAACTTCTAGTGAGTTCAATGGCTCTGCTTCTGGCTGACAGGACACCATTAGCTCCTGAGGGTGCTGATCGCTGGGTACGCCTAGATGCCCACTCCCGTAGCCTGCCATCACCCCCTTACAGAGCCAGAAGTCAGAAGACAGGCGAGTAGCAGAAGAACAGAAGACTTCTTCTCCAGTGACGGCATTCTGAGGTACCACGCAGCGAGCGGAATGCTGTGCGCCATGCTTCCACACAAACACAGGCACTGCAGGGTGCAGGGCATGTGGGTGGGGGGGGGGGCACCCTGGGCAGCATAAATTCCTCAGAAAAGGCTGGAAAAAGTGGACATTAGTGCCTGGGCACTGTCCTTACCCCGCCAGCGTAATTAATTATTTGTTTCTGAGCGGGACAGAAGCGTGCCATTACAGCGGCGGGGCTTCTTCCTCACCTCACCAGCACATCTATAGAGCGTTACAAGTCTATCACTATAGAGTTTATTATTTCCCAGACTGTGTACTTTTGGCGCTGGGTTGTGAGCTGAAAAATCCTCTCTGTCCCTCTGACAGATTTACTGTAGGTCTATCCCCCATAAGCCGATGTGTCTGTGGGTACTTGGTACATGTGTGTCAACATGTCGGTGGCTGAATGTTTTTCCCAAGAGGAAACTATATTAGGAATGCAGACATATGATGGTGGCCCTGTTGGCACCACCAATAACTGACTGGGTGAAAGTTTCAATAATATCAGAGTGAGGTTGGATAAATCTGTGTCCCAGACACAGACGTAGAGAATAGATGTGATGTTCATGGCTATGCTTCTTTTCCCTCAGGCCCGCAAAAATGTTACTACACACTGATACTGACTCGGATACTGATTCCTATGTCGACCATAATATTTCCTGATTAGATCCAATATTGGCAAGGAGCATTCAGTACATGATTGTGGATATTAAGGACATATTAACATCACTGAGGACCCTGCTGTTCCTTACAAAGGGGTCTATATGTATGTATATATAGATATATAATGAAAGTTGATGTAACGTTCCTCCATCTCTGTTTGAGAAAGTCTGGGCCAGCTCGACAAGATGGTTTCAAATCCCCAAAAGGTTTCCGATTGTTTATTCATTTCCTGCTGCGGACAGAATAAAGTGGGAGTCACCCCCTGTTCTGCACGGGGCCCTGTCACAAATCCAGTGGATCATATGCAGGAAGCTACATTATTTCTAGTTAAGTAACCACGGGTACATTACTTAGACCTGCCATTACATGCGCATGGGTGAGTAGTAGTATTCAAGAATTGGTCGAATACCTTGTCTTCCGATATAGATATCTTGGAGAGATGGGATAATCCTTACGTTGGATCATATCAAGGACACTGCAGCATACTTACGACTGCAAGGGATATAGGACTCTTGAGTTCACGGGCCAATTTCATGGCAGTCTCGGATAGGAGGGCATTGTGGATTCACCAAGGGAATGCTGATGCTGACTCCAAGAAGAAAGGGAGTCTCTTCCCTATGAAGGTGAAGCCTTGTTTGGCAACGGCCTAGTTAATTTGATCTCGGCAGCTCCCGCAGGTAAGTCAACCTTCTTGCCCTATGTTCCCTCTCAACGGATGAAGACGCATCATTGTCTAACGCAGTCATTTTGTCGCAATAGATATGCAAGAAGTTAAGATTCCCCTTTCTTTGCAGGTAGAGGAAGGAGAAAAGGGAAGAGGTCTGTAGCCTCTTCAAGATCGCAGGAGCAGAGATCGTCCTCTGCTTCTGCCAAATCCACTGCATGACGCTGGGGCTCTCTTGCAGGAGCCCACACCAGTGGGGGCACGTCTAAAACACTTCAGTCAGTTCTGGATTAATTTGGACCTGGACTCGTGGGTTTTACAAATAGTGTCACAAGGGTACAAACTGGGGTTTCAAGACGTTCCCCCTCACCGATTGTTCAAATCGGCCTTAGTCAGCAGGGAGAAGGTTTTTATTCAAGCCTCTTCGTGCTCCCGAAGCCGGACGGCTCAGTCAGACCAATCTTAAATCTGAAATCCCTCAATATCTACCTAAAGAAATTCAATTTCAAGATGGAATCTCTCAGGGTAGGGATCTCCAGTCCGGAGGAAGGAGATTTCATGGTTTTGGTAGACATAAGGATGCCTAATTACATGTTCCCGTTTAGCCACTGCATCAAGCTACCTGAGGTTTGCAATTCAGGATTGTCATTACCAATTTCAGACGTTGCCGTTTGGTCTGTCCACGGCTCCGAGGATTTTCACCAGGGTGATGGTGGAAATGATGGTTCTCCTTTGCAAGCAAGGAGTCACAATTATGCCGTACTTGGATGATCTCCTGATAAAGGCGAGATCCAGGGACCAGTTGGTGCAAAACATCTACTCTCCCTGACAGTTCTTCAACAACATGGTTGGCTCCTAAACTTGCCAAAATCGCAGTTGGTCCCAATGACGCGGTTGTTGTTTCTGGGAGTCATACTGGACACAGAAGAGG